>NW_019524787.1:523608-530529 GCF_002814215.2 Seriola lalandi dorsalis
CCCCCCCCCCCAACACACACACACACACACACACACACACCCACACACACACACACACACCACCACCACCACCCCTCACTGTTATTTCTCCCTTGGCCTTGTAAAACTATTCATACTGTATACTCACATTTGCCAAGCAAGTAACAGAGAAGCAACAGTAAATGAGGGAAAAAGCTGAAAGGTGACTTTAAAGTTTGTTTGAGGATGCAGTCAACTGCAAAACTGCAGATTTTTACACATGCTTATGAACCGGCACAAAACTTTTTTTCAATTCAGTTTAATTCAATTTACTGTATTTAATCCAAATATATTAAAAACAATCAATGTGAAAATTAGACTGAAACATATCAAACACTAGTAACAGTCAGCTGTATACTGGCGTCCTGATTTCAGCACATATGTGAAAGCCTCTAGATTCCCCGTGTACACTCCAAGTTTACTGTAATCGCTCTGGCACAGCTTAGAAAACAATGTTTAAATCACAAGGACAAATATTAAAAAAGGATAAATGTAGAGGCTTAATTGTTTAAATATATGAATTAACAAAAATTGCAAAAAAAAAAACCTGTTTAAAGGAAACTGCCAGTTTATTACAACTTGGGAGATGTTTTAGTAGTTTTTGCCATCACTTCTCTTATGTTATGATAACATTGTTCACATTCACCGAGTTAACTGCTGAGATCTGGCTTCACTGTGGTGTTAGTGATCCAAACCACTTTATTTGGAGTGGATCAGTGTTGATGGTTGATGATGATGATGATTACAGTCGGTTTAAAAGATTCTCATCAACTCTAGTAAGGACAGTAGGTCAAAGTTGAAAGAAGGAGTCAGTGTATGACGTGATGGATGTTTACAGTATGTGAGTTGTAATTTTGCTGTTTGCCTACATTTTCTCCTATGTTTGGCTAATCTGAGGGCTTATTTAAAACTTGTGAGTTTGACTGCCTGCTTTTCTTTTCTTGCCCCATTGAACTTCTTTTAAGCAATTTTGCTGCCTTTCCAGACCTCGACAGTTAACTAATGATAGCGATGGCAGTGATGGTTAAAACAGAAGTCATAAACTGGATCTGTACTTTGTGCGAGTCCGCAGGCTGCAGGTGGCCGATTTGTGCTTTCTTCAGATGGATACAGTGAATACAGTAGCGTATGGAGGCTATCATGGAGTGTCAGCCTCTACGGAGAGCGCTGCAAGTCCATCCATCCATCAACATCACCTCTGTAAACTCCCCCCTCCCTCAGAGAACCCCCCACACTCTCAGCCCTCTTTCCCCACAGCCCTGTCCTCCTCCACCATATGCAGCTCAAAGAGAGAGACTACTGAGACATTTCAGTTTAATTGAAGGGGAAACAAAGATCCCTGCTTACTTCCTGGTCACCCATTTTCTTTAATCAATTTCCTCCCTTTGGTCCTATATCATCTGTAATTACTTTCCCTTTCCCGCCCCTTGTGGGTCCCTCCTGGAGCAAAGGTCCACACAGAGACACACACACACACACACACACACACACACACATAAAGACACACACACTTATTGCTAACCCCCTACCGTAAGCAGGCAATACCTTCAGCATCAATACTCGCTGCCCCCCTTTGGCTCCTCCAGCCTGAACAATGGAGAAGACCCACTGGCTCCAGAACCCCACCAAGCAACCCCTGACCCTGCCCACCTACTCTACTAAAGCCTTACACACACACACACACACACACACACACACACACACACACACACACACACACACACACACGCACACACACAGGTTCATGTGGTATGTACTCTTATATTCCAGTCGTAGACATTGTCACACATGCACACACAGCTCACACGAGCCTGCAGTGAATGGGGGGAGGGAGAAAAGGAGGGGAGGTGAGGACGGGGGGAGTAGGGCCACTTTAAATACCAGCTCAGCTTATAATCACTGGAGTTTGAACTTAGAAGACTTCTTATGCTAAGAGGTCAAGAAGCCAGAACACTCATTCGCTCTTTTCTTTCTTCCCGGCTGCCCTCTGTCACTCACTTCTCTCAATGGCTCTCTCTGATCCATAAGCTGGTTACGTACAGTGACACCAGCTGAGCTGCGCCAACGCTTAAATCTTCATGCAAAACAATGAGTGTGTTGTCTTCCCGGTATTTGCAACAAGTATATATAAGTATGACAAATTCAACTTTGACTTTCTCTGGTGCTTAAGCAGCACAAAGTGAATCTTTTGCCAAATGAAATTTTCTGGGGGATCTGAGCTTATTATTCTGAACATTTCCCAAGGGAATTCATTAAATTTAACTTACCTGCCAAAATGAATTATGAAGACAATGTCTGTAAATATAACATGTTGAACCCACTGCTTACCTCAGGACATTTTGTGTACATCTGGATGAAAATTCCCTCCAAATTATACACCTTTATTGGACTTCACATTTCCCAAATATGACCACCCAGAGAACACAGACCGTACCACCCACGCACTATTGAGTGGATTTATCTCTCAGCTGATGCTGGTGTGCCTCATGAATGAAAGCAGCTTACAGTATTGGCATTGTTACCTTGTTTGATGCGGAAGCGAAACGTCAGAAACCCTTATATAAATAGGTGTTAACCATGGGAATAAGAGAGGAAAGGTGTTGCCTGCAGGCAACAATCACAATCTAAATGCCAAGGAAAGTGCTGTTGCAATACTGTAAAAAAAAAAAATAAAGAGCTAAGGTGGAAATGTGTGTGTGTGGTAAAGACAGATCTAAATTTGGCTCCCAGTTAGTCAGCAGTGTAGTGGGATTACACAGACAGGAGGTAAACAGTGGTATCAACCAGAGGATACAGATAGTGCAGCAGCTAATGATTATTTTCATTATCCCTCAGTCTTTTGATCATTTTTTTTAAAATCAATCTGGCAATGATTTGGTCCAAAAATGTCAGAGATTTGTGGAAAAATGCTTTTCTTCACAATTTCCCAGACTCCAAGTTGACTTTGTCAAATAGCTTGTTGCTAGAAACATATTCAATTTACATCAGTATAAAACAGAGAAGAGCGAAACAAATCCTTTCATTTATCATTAATAAAGCAAAGATGTTCAACATTCACTGGTTATAGCGTCACAAATGTGAGTATTTGCTGCTTCCTTCTGTTTTATATGACTGTAAATCTTTGGGTTTTAATGGATGTTCAGACTGAAAACAGGCCTGTGTTAAAAATGCAAAGAGCTGTGTTGTTGGGGGCGTGCTGCTTCAAGTAGCAATGAAATGACAAAAGTCTGAACAGGCCCTAGACACCACCTTGGGCTCTTGTAAATTATCATGGGCATTCTTCACAGTTTTCTGATATTTTATAGACTAAACAATCAATCAATAAAAATAGGCAGATTAATCATTAATGAAAATAATCTTGAGCTGCAGCTCTGTAGTTACAGTGATGAGATACTTGTGTTCAGGACATGTGGATTCAAGATAAAGGCTACAGTCTCTCTGTCTGTCAGTGTCCATTTACCAACCAGCTGTTTTTAAATTCAGGCACACTGGCAGGACTCCAGCACTGTCAGCATACCATCATCTGTACTGTGCCACCTAGGCAGTAGATAAAACCAACTGGTATCTATCCTCTCACACACACACACACACACACACACACACACACACACACACACACACACACACACACACACACACATGCTTGACAGACCATTGATGTGGTCCTTCTTGTGTGGGATTAAAGAAAGAAGACAGCAGGAGGAAGAAGAGAAGGACAAGATGGATTTTGGCCCCAGAATTTCTGGACAGTTTTCAAGAGTCTAATGTGCAAATGATAACGGTTCATCCAAACCGTGTGTGTGGTCAGGTGATGACACACACGCAAGCGTGTTCACACACACAGCCGTGCCCACACACACACTGTATGCAAACACATCGACTCTGTGATTGGAGCCTTTGGTCTTCATCAGGTCAATCAGTGGAACCGTGAGACCTGGAGGCGGTGAGGCTGGATGTCCTTTTGCTTCCAGACTTCAATGTGGCCTGTTCCAGTAACTCCTGAGCAAATACAGACCATCAGTACTCACTGATGTGTGTGTGTGTGTGTGAGAGAGAGAGAGAGAGAGAAAGAGAGAGAGAGAGGGAGACAGAGAGAGAGAAAGAGAGAGAGAGTTAAAGAGAGGGAAAGAGAGTAGTAGTAGTTGAGTCTGGGAACAAGCTCTGTGTGGGGTACAAAATGAAAATTAGAGGGTATGACCTCATTGTCATTTACTGTAACACACATTGCACATTATCCATCCAGGTCATTAGCCCAACCATCAGCTCTGAGGCACCCATAATGCTCAGGGTCTGCTCGGACATCACATACAGGATGTGTAATGCAGTGATCAGTAGTTGGGAATATGCTCTGGATGGAGTGTGTTCATTAAAGACTAATGGACGTTTGCTGTTGCTATCTCATTGGGGGCCCACCTGCGACTGCCTGTGAGCATGTGAGTGCACATGTATGTATTACATGTAGCTGCTTGCTTCATACACACACACACACACACACACACACACACACACACACAAACACAAGTAAAGCCCACCACAGGCGGAGCCCACCACAGAAGGTGCACAGATGTGCCGCTGGCTACAAGCAGAGGTAGGTCTCGCATTCAGAAATGATAGCTCTCATATGGCATATGGCAGTAATAGTGAAATCTGACATCATTTCCATTCTGAAATATATGGCCAGGGAAAGAAGACAGATTGTAATGCTATGTAGTGTAAAAGGAATATTCATGACCTTTTCTTTTTCAAATGAGGTTATGTATGGACACTGATAAGAAAAACGTGTAATCATGGAGTTCCACTTCACTGGTGGTTGTGTGACAGCTGGTGATTGATTTTGTTTGTGTTGGGGATTTCTGAAAAATATATATGTTCAGCCTGAATTCAGAACCACATTAGTCGGAAGACCACCAGCTCCTTCCTCAACAGGAAGATTAACATATTTCTCTCCTCCTCACAAGCACACATCCAGAGCTTTGTGTTTGGATGTGCAAAAGAAAAAAAATACACATGCAAAAAAGAAAAGCATTAACATCAATTCAAATACAATAACTGCAGTAACTCACCCCCCAAAAAATAAAATAAGTACAGCTAGTGTTATAGACAAATCCTCTCACCTAAATGACCATAGAGGTAATTTGTTGAAACCCACTGAAATAATGCTTGAGGGTAATGCATACTTTGTTGCTCAACAATAAAAGGTAACCATGGCTTGTAATAACCTGCTTGGACAGACGACCTAGGGTCTTTTCTTTCTTTTTTTTTTCTTACAGCAGAACAGTCTCTGCTCACAATGAAAAGCTAACATGCTGATGTTCAGCAGGTATAATGGTTGCCTTGTTCACTAGCTTAGCTTCGTGTGTTAGCATGCTTATGTTAGCTAACCGGCACTAAACTACAAATGTCAACCTCATGGTAGCACTGAAGAAAAAGTCAGAAGATAATTAATTGTCTGGAAATCATGAATGTACAAAATTTGTGCCAATATATATCTCTAAGATGTAGCCATATTTCACAGGATAAATGAAATAGCTGACCTACTGGTGACGCTAGATGAAGAGAATCATCAAAGTCATTAGCATTCATCCTCTGGAAACTATGAATACGTGTACCACATTTCATGGCAATGCCTGCAGTAGTTGTTGAGATATTTTAGTGAGGAGCAAAGCAAATGATGGACAGACCAATGGCGTTATGCTGCTGACGTGGCTAAAAATTCAGCAGCAGTAGCTTTGTTGTTACTACTCTGGACAATTCACAAAAAACACAGTTAATAGTTTTCTTTGGAACTCATTCTCCCGGTATAAAATAGTTCTTTGGTAGAAAGACATCACAAAAAAAAAGTGTTGTTTCTAGAAATGTTCTTTCATGACGAGCACCACACACGAATTAAGGATGGTGGTATAAATGAATCAATCCCCAATATCTTAAGACCAGGCCAAATAAAACCAAAACTATATGAATGGCAAGACACAACTAGATTAAATATGGGTTTTTTTGTGTGTAATTATTCTTTTTTGTGTTTCACAAACAAACAGCTCTGAGTGAATTCAAACCAAATGGCTTTCAAACATGATGAAGAAAAACATCCCTGCCCGGTGCCAAAATCATCTCTTTTTTCGAGAAAACCACAAATGTAGCAGATTAAAGCTACACCAGACCAGGCCTGCCAATACCAACCAGCTTCATCTGCCATTTAAAGACTTCTAATCCATCATTAGCAAGAAGTTAGGCCTGACGCTGACACAAGCTTTTCTCTTTTCACTGGGGTGCACCCACGAAATCTGCTCTGACTTGCTCCCACCAGGTTTGATACTTCCACTGAAACACATGCACGCGCACACACTAGAAAATTGTCTCACTTCCTGACAACAGCATGCCCTTCTCTCCACCTCGTAAAACTTGTTTATCTCATTTTAAGTTCCTTCAATAAAAATCATTTTTATAGAAAGTCTCCCTGCTTGTTTACTCCCAACAACTTCCTTTTGATCTCATCCCGCAACAAGTGCCACGCTGAGGGCACGGTGTCAGTCTTACTGTAAATCACCAACCAAGTTTTCCTAGCACCATGACACACGGTGCAACCAGTAATGACCATGGGGAGGGTCGTGGTGGAAATGTCGTGGGGGTGAAGTGGGAGCAGAGCAGGGGTGTCCAGCAATGCGTCACCGATCCCCCGAGCGCTTTCATCTCCTCTGATAAGTGCCATACCTAATCAGGTTAAAGCAGCGCATGCCACGGAAGGAGAGGAAATTCCGGCCAAAACGGTAACGTATCTGTTCCGCTCTCATGCGTCGCATTCCTCCAGCTAATTAGGAGTAAATATCTGACCCCGGAGAGAAAACGTCCACATTAGTCCAACCAGTCAGTCGGTGTGGTCCATCTGCACTCTCTCTTTTTGCCCCC
>NW_019524787.1:530549-541438 GCF_002814215.2 Seriola lalandi dorsalis
ACCCCCACCACCCCTTCTCCCCTCTCACCCTAATTTGGCACACAGATGACAAAAAACATAGGGGAGCTCTCAGTAGGTTTCTTTCTTTCTTCTACGGCTCCCCTCCTTTTTCTTCTCCAGCATTAGGCCCCATCATTACTGACAGGCTATCAGTTGTTCTCATACCAGATTATCTACTGCCAATGACCTCTAGGTCATGGCACCGTGCTCTCTGCCACTTTCTCTCTTTGCTTTGCCTTTGTCTCGCCACAGATACACTTCAGTGAGTTTTTAGGCTTTGCTAACACCAAATCAAAGATGCTATTGATCATAGCGCCAGTTTAAGTTTCGGTAGTTTTAGTTAAAGGAGAAGCTTAACAGCATTGCATATTAGTCTAAATTTATCGATGAGATAAGATCGTCACAATATTAGCATTAATGTAATCAGACACTCAAAATGGTGCATTAATTGCACTACATAATACTTTTCTGCCTTATTTGACAAAGCGCTTTACAATTTGCCTCTAATTGAACCACTCACTCACACATAGATTGTGGTGGAGCTTCCATGAAATGCAGGGGCCTGCCCATCAGTAGATATTTCAGTGTCAGTGTCTTGCTCAAGGACATTTCAACATGTGGACAGGAGGCTCGAACCACCAGCCCTGCGGCTTGTGGACGACTTGTTCTATATTCTTTGCCACAGTTGCTCTGTGTGAAGTGGGTGTGAATGCCATTGTCAATGTTGGAAACATGTGGCAGGAATGGCTTTCCAAACCAATATGACCATCCGACAAGGAGGGAGATGGAACACATTGGTGCCTTTGGTAATGACTCAGATAATTCACAAAGTAAAATGGACTTGTCAGACTGAGAAACAATACTGAACTCCCGCTATGGCCTCATTCTCGCCTTACTCTTGTACCATCATTAAATAAATTTCTTGTTTTTACTTATTATCTTTTGGCATTTTGCCTTTATTTGACAGTCAGTGGAGACATAGACAGGAAACATAGGGCCAGATACAGGGATATGACCTGCAACAGGGGCCCCTCGGCTGGGTGTTGAACCGTGGACATTGTGGTTATGTTGCATATGCCTTAACCATTTAGCTACTCGGATGCCGCAAATGCTTAATTTTAGAAAGAAAACAAAAAATCACAACTCTAAAAGTTTTTTTTCTCTGTCGCATGGAATCAGGAATTAAGTAGCATGCAAAGTTTTACCTTCGTGCTTGGTTTCGTGTGAATATTTCACTCACTCTCACTCTCTCTTTCGTGTGAAATTCGGACTTGGTGTTGAAATACCTGTAGATGGCGCCCTTCACCACCATCATCAAAACACCAGCTGAGGGAATATTCATGCTACAGAGACTTCTAGACACTTGTAGTGACCCAGCACCTTACAAAGACATTTTATGTTGGTTTTTAATTTGGTGTCCATCTGTGCATACAGTATATAATTATAGTATCCCAGGTCAAAACAACACATACTCTCATTGAGTATGTTTCCTCGGCTGAAATTGGTGTGTGGTTTGTAACAAAGTGTGCCAAACATCACCGTTATTAGTTGACTTAGACTTTCATGCTTTTGATATAAAGAGGAAACAAGCAAGGATGAAATTCAATGAAGCCTGAAGTCCATTTATAACTGACACACACCAGCTTTTTCCTGTCAGAACTTTTGTGCTTTGTTGATTTCATCAGTCTGCAGGAAAAACATGGTGCAATACATGTTCACTCCTGGCGTCCATGTTCAAAGAAACAATAACTTATCCAAAAATGATTTTCATGTCATTGTCGGCTTCATGTCATAATCAATTTCTGCAAAATTTTCCACACCACACTCTGACAGTTAAATCAAAACAGTCCTTGGTAATTTGGCTGCTTCCATTCACAGCCCATGTATTTATAACTGTGCAAACAGACTCACTATGTCTCATCAGCTGACGTACGCAGCATGCCACACACATAGCAGCAGGAAGCAGCCCAGTGTAATACACTTGGAGTTGTTTAGATTACATTACAGAGAGAGGAAGGTGCTCGGGAGGCACATCATCATCCTGACCCATGATCCTGACCTCTGCACAAGTGGATGTCAAACCGCAGTCCAAATGTTCCAAACTGGACTGCGGTCAAGAGCAACATTAGCAGGGGTTTGGCAAGAAACATCAAGATTGTGACTGAACTACAGTGGGCAGACATGCAAAGAATTTTAGAGACAGTGCAGGCAGTGTGAGTGTGTGTGCAGCACCGAGGGTCTGTCATCCACTACAAAACATGTCATACTCTCACTACAACCTTTATGTAACGCTGCACTTGCATGTCATGAAGCACAAAGTTAGGCGATGCTCTGTAACAGCAAAAAAGATGTTAAAAATGATATGGAACGTAAGACTGAGAAACGTTTCCAAGGCCAGTGACAGATCTCCGCGTGTACAAAAGCTGTCATGATCCTTGACTGTAGACAGTGTAAAGCACCAAAAAAGGCTGCATCAACTTCAGTGTGTTAAACAAGGCATTCGTCAACAAGAGGAGTAGTGATGATATTGCTGGGTTATGTCGCTGCAGCAGCAACGCTACAGTTTAGTAACCCACATAAAGAGCTCTCACACACACACACACACACACACGCAAACATACACACACACACACACACACACACACACACACTCACACACAGGACTTTAGATTATAAAACATCTGAAGACCACATTTGTGTGTAACAGCTAGCATTTACAGCAGGGTGGCTCGCAATGTTTTTTTTATTCATATTTACTTTGTGGAAGGTAATTAGCGAGCTGATCAGAAACCATATCTGTTCCCCTGTGGTCAACCACAGCTCTCTTTCCACTTTGAAGTGTTTGCTGAGCAAAAACAACAACATCTAAATGCTTCCAGATATTAAGACAAGAACTATTCTCAGCATGCTTTTAATCTACTTGTTCTTTTAAACGGGTGGAAATTATGGCTGACTGAAATAAAGTAATTCATATATACACATGTGCTATATGTGGACTACAATATGGACAGATACCATCTCTGTGGTGTTCCACTCCATTCATTTTTCTATACTCTTCCTAATTACCACCAATTATGGCTATAGCTGCTCATTATTTCAAACATTACTCAGTGTAGAAACATTTTAAATATTATGATTGAGTTGGGAGGAAATCGTCCCCACCTAATAAATGATTACACATTATATATATAAAAATGCTCTTTCTTAAGTTTTGGAACACCTCTGAGCAGCACTCGGATTTTCAGTCTTACTCTAAACCTGCAATCAATTATTTTTGGCATTTTGAAGCATCAGTAAGAGTTGCTTATTATACCTCCAGCATTAAAGGTCCCCTTCATCCAATTCTCTACCAACTCCCTTGGGAAGCTCTTCAGCTGCTAAATGCTCCACTATGTACACAAGCTAGTTGGTAATGTTGCCTTGTTGTTGTTTAGTGCTGAGCAGGTAATGTACAGTGGCTCGTTCTTTAGCCTGCTGTGACTCAAAAAACGACCCTATGAGAGTGGTGAGCAGTTCGGACAGCTGCAGTATACGGTGAGCTGAAACTCAATATAAAGCTCCATAAAAGCCCAGTTGAGCTGCAGATTGAGGTGATGATTGTCTGTAGGTCCAGCTCTATGAGTGACTCCTTTCACACTGTAATTACGCCTTCACGCCGGTGACAGCCAGGGCCAGTGGCATCATGTTTTCGGGTTGTCCGTCCGTCTGTTCTTACGTCCGTCCGTCCCATTCTCTTGAACCCAATATCTCCCTAACACCTTGAGGGAACTTCTTCAAATTTGGCACAAACATTCATTTAAACTCAAGGATCAACTGATTAGATTTTGGTAGTCAAAGGTCAAAGTTCAAGGTCAATGTGACCTCACAAAACACTTTTTAGTCATAACTCAACACAGCAATTATGACAAAATTTCACACAAATGGTCAATACTAGATAAATAGGGATGTAACCTGAAACTAGTGTAAGCAATGTCACCTTAAGATCCAAGCTGTTCTGGAGCTTTCAATCATAGCGCATGATCTTTAGCAGAAATTTGAGTTTGTCCAGTGGTCGTGCTCATGGAATCGTAGGTGTTCAAATTTTGCTGGCTTAAACGTTAAGGTTCAAGGATCATTTTTGACCTTCGAAGCAGCAGCTGGCAACAACGAGGTCCCTTCAATCACTGGTCTGGAGTTTTTGGTCATATCACATAATCTTCATCAGTGGACTGAGTTTGAGTTTACTGTTACCAAAGTAAAGAATGTACTCTGACCATCAGTCTTAGTTACTGCTAACATTAGTAATTTTCTGTTATAAATATTGATATTTATTATTCTCTTAATCTAAAAAGATGTTCCTTCATCCATTCCATCAATTAAGCACAGAGCTAAAAAACATACTCATGTCAAACTAAAAGCAAAAGTTTACTGATTAATGGTAAAAATGAAAGCTTACATATAATCCACATATCACTCAAGTGCTGCTCAACACACACACACACACACACACACACACACACACACACACACACACACACACACACACACACACACACGAACATGTGCACACGCTGGTCAGAGGTCTGTGGTTTGAGCCTTGTTGTAGTCAGACAGCATGATGAAGTGTGTAGAGACCAGAAGAGAAAGGAAAGTGCTTCCTGGGCAGTGATGTGTGACAGGAGATATCAGAGAACTGGTGCAGGGTCAACCATCACTGACAGCCACCACACCTCTTGACATCCACCCGAGACCCTGGGAGTTGTGCTCAGCAGATATGGGTCAGTGGAGGCTGGAGACGTGTTGGTTCATCACCTCATTGTGTGTGTGATCATCATTTATTGTGTGTGTGTGTGTGTGTGTGTGTGTGTGTGAACTTTTCCTGTGTCTCTCTGCTTGTATCCACACTATCTGATTCCTCGAGGAGCAGCGTCGGCTACCCAGGTGGTCCCGAGTCGTGAGGAGAAGAGTCAGTGTATTCAGGCAGCAAGCAGGTAACCTAAACCTTTACACCCCCTGCCTGCAGCTGCCTGATCTCCTCCCTCAGGAACCCAGGCTTCTTTTACATGCTCTGCGCTTTGTTCCCCACCCTGCAGAACATTAGCACTACAATGACCTCTGCAGAGAAACCTGAGTCCATAAGAACCTAATGGAATAGGGCGAGGGAGGCACTGGCAGGCTGCGAGAAAAGGGTAGCTGATCAAAAGTTTATATTCCACTAAATTCTTGAAAAATGGTTGTTGATAGCACTCGGTTGGACCTAGTGGGGGGTTTTGTTTTTGAGTAGCGACTGTGGTTTTTTCGATATGGACTCAAGGATTTTTCAAAAGTATCCCCCTATCAGTGGTGAGGCAGGGGGAGAGCGAAGGGGACAGCCATGGCATGTAATAATGGCCTGTCATTTTTCATCAACATTCCCAACAATGCATGACCCAGACTGGAGCCAGAACACACACTTGCACTGAAATACATCACTTAGGTCAGAGGGTCGACCAGCGTCATGATTACTGGGACCAGGAGAGCCTGCGCATGTATGTGTGTGTGTGTGTGTGTGTGTTGAGTGGGGGGTTTATTCCTAAACGTCATGTCTGGGAGTTTTAGATCGGGGATTCCTCTGTAGTTTGTAGGAAAAAGAACAGAGCGGAGAAAGGACGTTGGTCTTCTCCCATTCATCTCCATTTCTGCATGTTCTTCTTGCACTTTGATTTGTTCCATCAGTATGTATTTCTTGAGAGAAAGTCAAGCACACAAACCCTTGAGCTGAGAGCCCTCTGGGAGAGGATGGCTGCGCCACACAGACCCCCACACCCCGAACCCCACTCTTAGCCCCCTTCTCAAATTAGATCCCAGGTCTAATCAGAGACAGCTTGGCGTTGTGGGTGGAAACTAGCCACAAACCTCATCTTCAAATGACTCTTGGTTGCTGTGAGAGGCCCCCCTGTTCTGTTGACTGGGCAGGATGGAGCACTGTACGAGGCGCTCCCAATTCTCTTGACCACACAATGGAAAATGGGAGAGAGACCACACAACAATGAGTGATTTCCAACACAGCGGCTGACCTAAACCCAGTTACAAAGTGAAACTTTACCATTATAATACCCCAACAAGAACAATATTCAATACTGTACAGTGTAACATCTTTCTTTCTCTTGGATGGCAGGTTAAACAGCAAGGTAGAAGAAAAAGTAGAGTCAAGTTTGACAGGGAGAGAGATGGTGGAGGGATGTCTAAAAATCAACATAGATAGATAGATAAATATATAGATAGATCTAGGAGGATGCTGAGGAACTTCCATGTGCCGTCAAACAGGTACGACGCAAGCCACACAACTTCCTCTTTACCATGAATAGCCGGAAAGACAAACACACAGGGCCAAACTCAAGGCACCATTCACAGAGAGGGAGAGAATAGATAGATGGTTACAGCAGGTCATTTATGTACAAAAATAACAGGAACCATTGGAAAACAAAACAAGTATCTTGAATCTTAACATTAAAAACTACAAATATAGTAACAGCCATTTGACCTTGGAAGACTCAGCAGTCGTCGACATCAGCGCTGAATTAGACAGCAATCAGCCAGCTATGAGCCCTCCTAACCCACTGGGATAAAACACAGAAAAACAAAGCAGTAGTGGATTTCTGGCAGCATTTCTTTTGGCAAGCCTTCATGATTATCACTTTGTGTGGAAGCATTCATTTTGCTCTCAATTGTAAGACAGAAAAAAGTCAGCTCCCCTTATTACACGGGTAATGATAGATTGCTCTGGCTGAGAGCACATGTCCGGCCAGCCAGCCTGCTGCGTTGCTACCTACACCACTGATGCCAGAGCAAATGGGTCCTTATTTAAATCTTGTCAAGGGTAAAATTGGGGCCGTAGCTAGTCATTACAAAGTGGCGCATAAAGTCTAATTTGGGTAATGCTGTGGTGGCTTAAAAGCAGTGCGAGTAGTTTTTACTGCTCCCTATGTGTCTTTGTGAAAATGAAATAAATGTGCTTATTTCCATCAGTGACAAATGGAAACTTGTAATGGCAAGCACTCTCTCCCTAAGGATGTTTTTCTATTCTCCAACCAATAAACATTAAGAAACGGAGAACTCCCACCAGCCAGATGACTCCTGGTGGATGTGGATATTTTCATAACAGCAAATGAATTCTGTGAACAATAGCTAGATGTAGATGTGACGCTAACATTCACTCGAGCACCCTGTAGATCCCCCAGGCGTCTTCTATGGAGTAAATTCAGGTGTAAAACTTTACCTAAACCACAAAGAATAAGACAACTGAGCAAATATTAAAGTCTCAATTATTTTTCCATTAATGAAGACTCCATCTCTAGCCAATCTTCCTCTCTTCATGGTGAAGTTATTAATGTTGAGTGCTCATTACAGCTGTTCAAACACTGGATGGCCAAATGACCCATGCTCTAGGAAAACACCGCAATCTACTCTGGCAGCATGTGCTAGAATAATGTGAAAGGGAGCATAATAACGTTTGTCATAACTCATAGGACACGGAGGACCTGCAGAGAGAGGCCTTCAAACCCAAACACAGTTTGCATGAATGTTTGTGTGTTTGACACAAACCAAAACAGGCAGCTGTTCACACCAGACCAGCAAACAGAGCAGCGGGTCCAGGGACTGAGGCCCTCCTCAAAGGCCGCGTTTCATCTGTTGAGGAGGTCCAGAGATCAGAGGGACTTAGAGGGGTAGGCACAGAAGGGAAAGTGTCTTATGGGGCCGATGTCAGGGGCCAAAAATAGCGGAGAACGCCACACTCTCTGTGTCTCTCCCTCTGTGACTCATCGGGAGTGCGGTAATTAACAAGAGACGGTTCGCCACCATCGTGGCTGGAACCACACAGTGCATGGTGGTGACAAGGCCCAAAACAAACGCTCCTTAAAGAGGGACATGGTGGCAGGGGAGGGGGGTTAAAGAAGGGGAGGGTCAGAGAGCAGGAGCGTGAGGATATGTCACACTTGGAACTGATCGTTATTACCAAATTCTTCCAAGGAGCAGGAGGAAGCAAGAAGGAGGGAGCAGGAAACCAGAACGACAAGAGGTGAGACAGAGAAAAAGAGGAGACGAACAAGAGTTGTCTCATTGCCTGGATGTTCATCCCTTCAACATTTTTCCCCCTGAATTTTCCAGTTATAACTGAAATTACTTGAAAAGTGGAACTCCCTACTTTTTCCCCTACCTTTGCTGCATTTTCTCTCCATGACACGCAGTAATGGAGGTCTGTTCAGGAGCTAACCTACAAGAAATCCCCAGTTGACTATAATAGGCTGAACAGGCCCCTGGACATTAAATTACACTGCCTGCACATCAATTAATTCACCTCCATTTTCTCTGCAAACATAATGGTCCATTCACATATCATCACAGACCACACTGAGCAAATATATGCCTTCATCATCTCTGTATGTTTTGGGTCAATGTTTTCTTTGCATTTTGAGTCATATTGATTTATGTCTGGACCTGGTAGTGTGGGTGTGTGAGTGTGTGTGATGGAAATAAAGAGATACAGCAGACAGAGACATGGGCATGCGTGTCTGTGTACATTTGTGTGTTTACTGTAGACCTTTGAGATGCTACTGGAAATAAGCCATTAAACCTTACATAGCTCACCATATAAAAACCACATAATATGTTTTGTGGGAGGGATTGTTGGGGATCAAAGACAGAGCAGCAGATATGAGTTTCTGTTCCTGGCTAGTCGAGGAGGGGGGTTGTCATACCAGACATGGTGAGCACATACATTTCCTTGGGCCCTGGGCGTGTGCTGAGGTTCTGCTGGGTGGACTCATTACTCACTGTGAGCCCGGAGCCTGGGGTTGACGGAGAAGCCTGTGTCACACCCACTATGCACTGACCGTTGTGTAATCCCTCCTGGGGTTGTGGAATGAGCTTGTAATGATGACTGGTTTGATACGGCTTCACCCTCTGACACACATGCAGAGACGCTTGCGAGGCACTCATGCAAACAGAGACTAAAACATGCTGTGATGTAAATGATGCTACCCCTCAAGAGCTTCTGTCCAGAACAGGAAGCACTTAAAGCAGAAATTTTGTTGCAAAATCAATTATTTCCAGTGGAACGCAGTGATCACTGTAAATCTGCGTGAATGTTTTGCGGTAGGTTCAACTTTGGTGAACCACTGACCAGAGAACCACTGGAGTCCAAAATGGATGAAGCTATCGTAGCTTATTAGCTGTGGGTCACCATCCACTTTTATTCAACGTCCTCTGTCGCAGGTCCACAAACAGGACGGTGATGAGACAAAAACCGAGCGAACAAATACACTTAGTCTTTTGAATAAATTGTTTGTTCTGTTAGCGACCCAGCTAGCAAACTTGTTAAGTTGATGTATGAATTCTCCCGTGCCCATTCCTCAAAAATTTTAGTTCTTAACAATGAATCAATGACTCCCCCGACGTCTCGGCATCCCTCACCTTTACATCTTTTAAGCCTCTTTTAGCTGTTTGTTTTGGTTTAACTGCTTATATTTCAAGAAAACAAGCAGACAAGCTCTGATTTTGCCTGTAAAACAGAAGACAGGAAAATTTGCATGGAGATCACCCTGGAGCTAAAAGGACAGCAGATGTTGGACTTAAATTCGACAGGCGGATGTCTAAAGATGCATTGTTTGCTATTATATTTGCAATGACAACTTTATAAGGTGATAATACTTCCTCTGCCCCAAGTGGCCAAAAAAAAAAAAAGAAAAGAAAAAACGAAAGAAAATCAGTCAATGCTGCTTTTAACACAGTCCTCAAGCTGAGCTGAGTGAAGTGAGTGTTTAGTTTCACTGACCAAATAGACCTTTCTCATAGCCGTCATTTTGACTTGTCATAACAGGAAAAGCACAGGTGAAACAAATTCTGCTAACGATGGGTCCCAGTAAGCCACGCCTGTGAGCCAGCATGCCCATACACAGTACTGTGGAGCTGACTCACTCAAATGAGATACACTTGTTATTCACTGTATGTTATTAATTACACCCGTGAATTTGAATACATATTATATTATTTAAACCTTTGCTTTGCCTACTGTGACATGTCAGAATGTGTTCTGTGTAAAAGCCCTAGCAGCAGTCATTCATAAATTCCAGACGTAGCACTTTGCACAATCAGTTTCCCTAGAATGTTCCTGTTTCCAGATTCAGACGTTCATAATCTTTAAAAAATGTGAGAATAAAAAATCATTTTGAAACGGCAAGATGAACCAATCCATCCCGAGTCAGAAAGAGGAGTGGTATAGCTCTCTGACCTGTTCACACTCGGGCAGCATAATTAGGCTCGCCCCCGTGATTTTGTCTCTTTATCAAGAATGTTCACAAATCCCCGTGAATGACATCATCTTGTTCTGGGGAGTTGTAGCCAAACAGACAGAGAGAGAAGCAGCACCAAGCGTAGCATCCAGATCCAAGCCCTCAGCAGTCACTCTCTTGAGCCAGCAGACCTGGACACCAGCGGAGAAAAATATGCCAAATACCTCCCCCATCCAACCACCACCCCACCCCAACCTTGCCCCCCCCCTATTATTTCTGCCCCTCTCCCTGTTCTTGAAAGCTTGGTTACATCATCCTCAGTGTCCACATTTCAATAATGCCTCTGAAATCTCCCACTGGCTATAAGACTCAGGGGGAAGCTGGGATGGAGAGAGAAAAATAGCAGAATGTGTGATAAAGAATAACAACACGCATACAGGACTCACTGAGCAATTGTTGAAAGACGGGACTTTAAAACATTTGAAACATGCCAATCGGATGCAGCTTTTCTGTCTGTCTTCTTCTTCCCTCGTAATCCCTCCCAGTAGAAGTGTAGAAGTGTAGAAGTGTAGTGGTAAGCGTTTGAATTGACTCAGGCTGGTCAGCCGAGCTGTCTTTTCAACCCCCCCCCCCCACCCC
>NW_019524787.1:541458-682423 GCF_002814215.2 Seriola lalandi dorsalis
CCCCACCCCCCAATCCCTCCCCACCATTCAGCCAGTGGGGGGGCTCTGAGCTCCATGCAGGCCCAGCCATAGCAGACATTTTTGTGGTGAAATCATTAAACCCACGTGCAGCTCTCTCTCTGTGGTCACTGGGGGTCGTGCTCCTCTGCCTTTAGCTGAATAAATCATAAAGTTTGCCGGGGGACCACACAAGAAGCCAGCCCAGTGCAGCCAGCCCATCCAGCCTATGCAGCCAGCGCAAAACACATGCACACGCACAGCCCCAGACCTTGTTATTTTTCAGAAAAACACCAGCAGTGAGACAGAAACAGAGGGAATGAGACAGAGAGAGGCGAGGAGGCAAAACTGCAAAGGCACAAAAAATCAAAGGGAGAGAACATTGCATAGGAAATAATGTTAAAGTGATTGTAACATATATAAAGTTAACAGGGAAAAGCCTCCCTCTCAAACAGAAAAGAAATAAGTACATGGACAGCATGGTGGAAATAAACAGACAGAAAGGGAAAGATTGAAACAGAGTACAGTGAAGGAAAAACTGAAGCACAAAAAACACATTCAGAATCTGAAAAAGATGTCAACAACATTTGCTAGTAACATCAGATCGGATGGGACTGAAAAAACAACATTTTTCAGACCGGGCTCAGGAGCATCATAAAGGAGAGAGATCCTCTCTCCCGCTCTGTCTGGATGACCTCGCCAGACTGATCCTTCAGACAAGTCCTGACGACTAGAAGAGGAAGCACTGTCCTGTCTGAGGATCACATACTGTCTGGGGAACACTTAAACAGGGCCGGCTGAGAATGTGTGCATGTGTTTGTGTGAGTATGTATGTGTGTCAGTGTCCATATTTGTGCACCAATTAATACCATAAATTACTGGAACAGATCACTACTAAAACTGTCACTGTGAGCTTAGAGAGGTTAAAGCTTCTGTTCGTGGACACTTCAGAGTCGCGTTTTCATGTTATTTTGTACTCCAGAAAACAGCACCGGATATTGTGGTGGAGGAAATATTCAAATATTTTACTTAAATCAACTGCTGCTCAAATCAACGTTTTTATATCAAAAGTGGATCAAATGACTGCTTTTAATGTGAAAGGGGTAGCTCAGAGTGATGAACCCACAGATTGTTTTTTGATTTTAGTTCAAGGCCCACAGCTTTTTACTGTTTGGTGTACTCTCAGCACAAAGTTAGCAACATAGTGGAGCATATACCAGCTAAATAGAGATATTTTTCCTCAGGAGTTGGTGGAGACCAAAACAGAGCTAAAAGGAGAGAGAACATTTGACTTAGCTTACAGTACCCTCATCAGCTGGACAGAAACTCGACTTTAAATGAATGATAATGCTGCTCTGTGTCTGCTGCGTGTGTAAACAGGCAACTGTAACATGTTAACAACTCTTTAAGGTGTATAGCTTGTTGTGCTGCCCTCAAGTGGCAAAAATCAATTATTGCAGGATAAAGTAAAAGTAGTAAACAATTAATTGAAAATTTAAGTACATAAAGTACATATAGTACATAATTTGTATGACGCATTAACATGTAAGAAGCATTTCAATATTGTAGCTGGTCACGAGAGAGAGAAAGTTTACTACTTTATAGATATTTATTACTCTCGGCTATTTAAACAGTGGCAATGGATATTTTATATGATGGCCATACATATCTGTATTAGATATCTAATTTCTTAATATGCAAAGTAATAGGTAACTATCAGTTAAGTCTAGTGAGTAACTGATAGGCCTATATTATTTTCTCCAAAATATTGTTATGTAAAAGTATAAAATAGCATAAAGTAAGACCCCGCAGAGGTCCTTGAGGGTGGTTCCAGCGGGTCCCCAGCAAAAAGGGAAATGATTTATTTTCACTATAATTCCATCCATAAGAAACACAATGACAGAATGTATGACTATTTTGGTCATGGGTTTCAAACATTTTTTGTAATAACAAAATCTTGTTAAATGGGTGTCCGTGGTCTAATTTGTGTCAGTTTAAGGGTTCTTGATGTGAAAAAGAGAACCACTAGCATACCTCATAATTGTTCCTAAGTACATATATGAGTCATCGCACCACTGGTTTTCTCCAAAGGGTAAGACGTGTCATTACATATGTGCACAATGCATTTACATCATTGCACCATCAATTTCTCCAAATCAAATTCAACTCATCAACAAATCTAAACCGCCAAACTGCTGCTATCTGATTCTGTTTTTTAACGCAGTGCTACCCTGCTCTGTTGTCTCCTCTTTCTTCGCCTCCATCAAGCCTCATGTCACCTGACTAAAAGGTGGGGGTCGTCACGCGTGTCACGGTGAGAAATGTAAGTGGCAGAGCAGCCTGGAGAAAGAGGAGAGGGTGAGGTTGGAGGTTGAAACTCTACCCTCACCGTTAACGGAGGCCATAACACCTCTCGACCTCAGGCCACACATTTCTGAGTGAACTTTGGCCCTATGACCACACCAGTGGTGCTGGGTACCTCCTTGATTCAGACATGCACACACACACACACACACACACACACACACACACACAAACAGTATATCCTCAGACACCCTCTGGCTTGCAGGCCGGCAGCCATTACCTGGAGATTGTATCAGTGTCAGTTTGTGGGGGATTCTTGCTCCCTGGGGTAAAGCACAGAGGGCAGGCGCCTGATCTCTCTGTGAAATGTTAATGTGGAACAAAACAGGCTGAACTCTGAGTGTAGCAATATGTGGAGCCCTGCTCATTGGTTAAGAAACTCTATCCCCTCTAGCATCAATTGGCATGTGACCAAGCCTGAAACAAATCAGACAGCTTTGAGTGCTTTGCAAAGCTTTTTAAGCACACATTGATGGTTCCACAGTTGGATCAGTGAAGCATGCTTTACAGTATATCTACAGTTCTCTGCCATCATTAAACTGAGACAAAAATCTCCTATTCAAGCTACAGTAAGAGTCTTCATTAGCA
Source organism: Seriola lalandi dorsalis (assembly GCF_002814215.2). NCBI lineage: Eukaryota > Metazoa > Chordata > Actinopteri > Carangiformes > Carangidae > Seriola > Seriola lalandi. The sequence continues at coordinate 544,408 of NW_019524787.1, forward strand.
CTGGTATTTCAATTCTGAAGACAGTAAATTGGCCAAGGAATGCAGCTCGCTCCTTATCAAAGTCTAGAAGCCAGGGATCTGGAAATGCCTTGCTTTGTTGAGCGTTTAGTTTATCTGTCCCGTAATTGCACATTGTAAAACTGTCTCTCTGGGCTTCTTGCTATCCCCAGTGGCCAATGTAACCATCTGGCCCTCGCAAAGATCTGAGCAGGAAGTTATGTGAGACGTCAGAGGATAGGAACTCTGATAATGGATATTTCGCCTCACATGAAGTTGGCTGATTCCTTGACATTCCCATCATTGTCTGAAGTACCTGTCACTGCGTGTTTGGCCATGTTGCCAAAGTCGTCAATCTTAACAGTGCTTTTCTGCAGTAAGGTGCTGAGAAAAATTGGTGTACAGGTGGAACGCATGCAGACCACTATGTTACTCGACCTTTTATAAATGGTTCATTGAATCAGAAATTCTGGCATCTCTTTACATAAGTGCAGGTGGATGGAGCACACAGCCAAGTCTTTGTGCACACTAGCATTGCAGTTTCACTATGGGGAGCACCTGCTGTATTCCTGCACAAATATGTCTCTATTATGAGTTTATATATCAAGCGCATGACATGGTGAAGATCTTCTTTTTTTCTTCATTTTTTACCTTTATATCGCTGATCATTTCAGGGCTTGTAAGTTTATCAAGACACATGTTCTGTGTATATGTTAATCACCGGGGTCCCAACCATCAACAATAAATCACTCTGTTAACACGTATGAGCAGGTGGCTGGCAGCCTCTTACCAACCAAGTCACACAGTCCAACTGTATAGGATGAGAGTGTGCGTGTGATTACATCCTGCATCTCTACCTACCCAGAGGGTTGAAGTATTTCAGAAAGCTGGAGACAGACCCACTGATATTAAGACAAGGAGGTCTGAGCAGAGTCACCCCTTGCAGGGAACCCCCTCTGCACAGATCCCTCTTTATGCTCCTGTTTATTATGGTCCCAAGTAATCCATGCCTTGTGCACTACACCAGAGCTGCCATATGTCAACATCTTGCTGGTGGTTTGCAGGGTTCCAAACAACAGATAGGGTGCACTGAACCTACCATGTAAACTTTATAAAACACATTCGGCAGAACTATAATTATTTACAAAACCAGAGCATGGGAATATTTTTAGTCGGGGAGGGGTGATTTTTTTTTTTTTTTTTTATATAACAGGAGTTTGTTGCCCATGGTATTTGTGGTAGAAACTTTATTGGGAATTATATTTTACGAGCAGCTTGTTATGATGGCACTTTCAAAGCCATCAAACAGGTTGAACTCAAAGAAGTTCTCATTGGCTGAAATGGCAGAGAAAGCTGCATTGTACATGTGTTTAATTTGCTCAGCTTTTCCCAGCATGGGTAACACACAGGTTTGTGTATGTCAACATTTCACCTTCAGTGTTTAGTGTCTTAACGGTCTAATGGAGTGTTCTGCAAAATTTAGTCTACCTTTCTGTGGAGCAGGCGTGGCAAAAAAAAAAGAAAAAAAAAGAAGAAAAAAAAAACGGGTGGGGAGAGGGGTTGTTGGTGAGGAGGAGAGGGGGGTTATTTTTGTGAGCACCCCTACAATGCTCCACCTGTGCCTCAGCCATACCCCAGAGGACCACCCACTTAGGGAGAGAGAGGGCAGTCGAGAATCCCTGTAACCTCTTTGGGTGGGCAATAAGGCCTTGTGCTGAAGTAGAGTGTGTCAGACAACTGAAACACTCAGGAGGAACGACTCTCAGCGAATACTATCACACCACCAGCGAAGAATAGCAAGTGCTAGTGTGAATTGTGAATGTGTGTGTGTGTGTGTGTGTGTGTGTGTGTGTGTGTGTGTGGTAGTAGTAGTGCATGCATATCAATATATGTGTGTGAAGTTAATCTAGAACTTGTGACTGGTCTCTGCCGTTATATAATGAAGTAAGAAAAAATGTTAACGTTAATTTCATCATGAAGCTCAATTCAGTCAGATAGCACCGTGCTACACATGATGCTATAAATAACAAACGTCTGCAAAAATTCTTCAGCGCTTCCTCACACTCGTCTCATCCCTCTCATCAACACTGTCAGAGTGAATTTCATGCGGATAACCATAAACATTAACAACTGTCAGTTATGATACCAGCATGAAACAGCTAACACCAGATGAGTAGCAGGCCTCCACAGAAGACACACTGAGGTCTCAAAGGTCAAAGACACACTTCACCATTACTGACATATGTAATGCTGAGCAGGTTTGGCGCAAAGGGAATCCTTGTGGTAACACAAAACAACAGGGACAAAGAGGCAAATAAGCCCAGGTCATTATTGTTTTATCCCTGGACTCTGCTACATTGTGTTTTATTACCAAAATGATAAATTCTCGCTTTCACGTGTATTGTCTGCTCTGATTAGCCTGTGATGAGCAGACGATACAGATACAGATACAGATCTCTTTCCTCGTGTCTTGGTGAACTAATCATGCTTTGGAAACCGTTTTTCTTGGCAATATGCACTTGTTAATTTTTGCTATTTTCCTGAGTAGGCTAGATCTGGCTCTGAACATTAAAGGTGTGGCCCGATGTAAGAGAAATAACCCTCCTTATCTGCAAGCTTAACCGGAGGTCAGTCATTATTAAGGCCTTGATTTGACCCTGGGGCTCTAAGTATGCTTAAGCAGAAGAGCTTGTTGAATGGTTGAGCAGTTTAATTCTTCACACAATTACTTGTGTCACTTTTTGTATGTACCATTGAGTGCAATGCTATGAATGCCTTAGAGAAAAATGTGTGAAAGTTTACACCAGTATTCCAACTGGAACGATTACAGCATCTCGCCCCTCTCTATGATGGCAGGCTTTTCATCCCGCCTTTTCGCGGAGCTGTTGTGAGCAACTATGAACATGTTTGCCTTCAAACTTGTTTGGATGATGCTCATATGAAATTGTTCATTGTGAGCTTACCCTTTTAGGCTTTTAGGGCTCATGAACAACAACAAAAAGACTGTCTACTTTCAGCAAAGCAGAGAGAACATGTAAAGAAAATACACATTGGTCATTAGGAATAGCACATGCTGCATCAATCAGTTCCTGGGAACTACAGAACTGGCATGAATAATATACAGCATAGTGTAAATTACAAATTTTTTTCAATGTAGGCAATACTGGTAGAAAGTAAATGTAAATTATACATAATGGCGAGGTGAAAGGATGAGCGTCTGGTTGTGTTTGCTTGTATCTATCTTTGCTTATGTGTATATAAATGATTGATGGCTGAGGAAAGAGGTGAAGGCCTCCTCCCCGGTGGTCTGACTGGGCTCTTAGCCACTGTGCAATGACCGCTGCTGCTGCTATCCCTGACCCACATCACCACATCATTGACACTAAACCGACCGCCAATCTTCCGCTGGCCCATTGCCTTTGGCACCGTCTGCACTGGAACTGTTTGGATTATCACCCTGCTTCATAATGAAGCCCGAACAATAATGAAGAGGAACGCTGTATCCACAAACTACAAGATAAAGTTTGTTTGTCTATCATTATTATCAGACTGAATAATATTTTCCTCTTTTTTTTTTTTTTCAACGTGGTGCACAGAGCTGCACAGGCCAACACTGCGGTGCACGTGTTAAGTGGCAAACACAAGGAGGATAAAACAGCTCAGGAACACTATCCCATGTTCAAATAAACAGAGGTGTGTGGGGTCTGAAGAACAAACACACATTCATTAGGTGTCTCGGTGCCTCCAGACCCGTAGTGTTTGAGCAGTGATGCACACACACACACACACACACACACACACACACACACACACACACACACACACACACACACACACACATCCCTGCTTTACTATATTTGTGGGGACCAATCATTGACATAATGCATTCGCTAGCCCCTTACACTAACCTTAACGATCACAGCTGAATACCTAACCCCAAACCTAAATCCAAGTCCAAGTCTCAACCCTGAAACAACCATTTAAACATGTGGGATTCAACAGTTTGGTACCGCAAAGATGTCAGACCCCAAAACTCCAGATTTTTGGACCCCATGAAAATAGTAAAACTAGCCCCCCTGCACGCAGCAGTGATGCACACACACACACACACACACACACACACACACACACACACACACACACACACACACACACACACACAAACACATGCAGTTTCCCTTACTCTCTATATTTTTATCTCTCATTCTCTGTTTTTCTCAGACACACACACTCACACAGAGTCCAACCCCCAATTAGACAATCAAACAGCTCCATTGACCCTTAGCTTCTCTGGGATTTGGAGTTTACACCCTGACATGGGCCGCCCATTCCTGTTTACCCGAGAAACCTGACTGATGGATTGTATTGTTTGGCCTTTCGCTGCTATAATTGGCTCTGTTGTATAGGTTAAAGCTTGGGATATATTCCGCAGACCCCAAACATGCCACGTATGGCCTCTGGGTCAATAACACTCATATCAGTCCATGGCCCCCTAAATGGTAAAAGGGTCAGGAGCGAGCGTCATTGGCTTGCTAACGACATCAGTCGGTGGTGATGACTTCACCATCTCAACCTCCCCCCTCCATCTCTTTGCTCCTGAACCAGAGACACAAGCTCGGCCAAGTATGCCTCCTAACCCCCACAGCCCCCCACCCCAATGCCTGTAAATATTTAGCCAGGACTCCACAATATGACACACAGCCAGTCCAAACAACCTGCTAAACAATGATCATTGGTATATTCTGTATACTGCACTGCCTCCTTTATGTTATGTATGATATTTTGTTAACTTGAAATGTCAAATTGTACTGACAGTGCACTGACTATCAGTCTGACACCACAAAAGAAGGAAATCTACATATTCAAGCTGTAAAGTCAATGCTATAAATAATCTACAGCGGCTGGGTGTAGTGTGTTTCTGATCTCACCAGCAACATACCACAAACACAAAGTTGTATGTGCTTAAGACGGTCAATCTCAAAAATCAAAAACCAGGCCAGAAATAAGAAGGTGACTGCAAATACAGTCAGCCCAGAATATCAGAGTAGTGGTGCAGCATTTAGTGGCTGCTCTGGGCTAAGTAGTGAAACTGGCAGAGAAGCATCAGTGATGCATCAGTATTTTGAAGTTTTGCAATTCTTTAGCAGAAGGCAATTCTTCAGACATAGGTATGTTATGATGGAAAATAACTTAGTCGTGTGGATCTACAAGAGTCATAAATGGGTAACCTGCTGGTTGCTAAGCATTCAACAAAGACAGGTACAAACACATGACACCTCTCTGTTTGGCCACTGGAGAAGTTGTCACACTTGTGTATGCAAACATTTGCTAAAATATGGCTTCCTCTCCTCTGCTGCTTGCTAATGAGGCTGCAGGCACAGTGATTTAAGTTTGTTCAGCGTTTCGCAGTTGATCTTGGAGACCACGCCAATTCCAATAAATGAAATGATTTTCTTCAGTTTTTTATGCATTCACGTTTGTGTTACACTCTCAAGTTACATTTCCGTCTACGCCGGAGGTCTACAGCAGTTATGAATCAACATGGAGGTTACTGTAACTGAGCTGTATTCCAACAATTATAGAAGTTTGTATGCTGTGACTGTGGGTAACCATACTGCCAAATACTATTTTGGTCACCAGATAATGCTGTACTGTTCATGGTAGCCAAAGTTAGCTAGATAGACAAAACTTTATGAGCTAGATGGTTTGAAATGAGACAAAGGAAAAGACTGGAGGAAAAAATGTTCTCACAACTCTGCTGCGAAAGAAAGGGAAACATTGTTGTTTGGTACATGTGCAAGATGGAAAGTAGCTTCTCCACATTAAAAGTACTCCTGCATTTTTTTAATCACAACATTCACTGAAGAGCAAAGTTTCATTGAGTGCAAATTGTTTGTATCCTGTGTTTTACCAAAACGCTCATGTACATGTATACATGTGCCATAAATACAGGGTATGTGCACATTGCTGACAGCTCAAGTAGCAGAAGAAGAAGAAGGAGAAAACAGGAAGTTGACGTAACTGATGCAGATTTTGAAAAACATTATGTGTTGCCAAATGCTGAAGTTGTGTGGTTAGTAACATCCAATAGTACTCATGTGGGTTAAGTGTGGCCCGTCATGAACTGACACTTCTCACTATCTGTTTTCTGCACCACTCCAACATCCTCCTTAAGTGTCAGATTTTTGATGCTGTTGATTTAATAGTCATAAATATGTTTTTTTTAATGGGTGATCAGCTCTCACAGCAGAATCCTCTTGCCTTTTCTAACAGTAAAATCATTTGCTATGAATGATCAATTCCTTGACCTAGGGGTATCTGACTGCAATGTATGTCAGGCCTTGTGGATGCACACAACATGTTTAATGGACTGCACTTATATAGTGCTTTTCTGGTCTTAACAACCACTCAAAGCACTTTACACCATGAGTCACGTTCACCCATCACACACACATTCATACAACGATGGCACTTTGGGGGAAATTTGGGGTTCAGTATCTTTCCCGAGGACACTTTGAGTGAGGGATTGATCGACCAACCTTGTGATTAGAGGGCAACCCCCTCCTGAGCCACAGCTGCCCTGTTTGGCCTGTGTTTTGTTGTGAAATATAAAATGTAAACAAAATTCTGTTTGAGATTCTCTGTGTACTCTAAAGACAGGACTGCCAGTGACCTTTACTGACCTAGACGCATCTTTAAAAGTTCTGTCTGGCCTTTGAATATACAGTATGTGTGACCTGTAGGTAAAAATGTCAAATGACAAATGAGATGACAAATAGAGCAGAGATCTAAAAAAAGTCAGTTAGTTAGTGTTGCAAATTAAAGAATTATATATGAGTGGGCTGGATGGATAAATTAAACACACTGCAGATAACAGACTCAAAAGTGATTTCTAAAAGCTTAAAATGTCACCATCTTCCAAAGTAATCACTCACTCACTGGGATTGATCAACAAACTGATCAGAACTTCCACAGACATACAGTATTATTCTTTTCTTTATGAAGCAATTGAACTCAAATTTATTGCTCATTCAAATGCTGCAATGTTTACCAAATGTTCATGCTGCACACGTAGAACAGGACAACACGACGACAGAAAGATATCTTCTCCCTTGAATGGCTGCCACATTTTATTCATTGAATAATAAAATAAATGCACAACACTTGAACAGCACAGTGTAAAACATGAAACGAGTTCAAGAGTGTTGAACATTACTGATGGGATCCAACCGCAACAGCACTGTCCAGTTGACCACACAAATATTTGGAGTACGCAGTGATACTTGGCAGTCTCCTTCTCCTTGAAACAGCATGCAAGCCACATGTTGTGAAAGACTGGTAGGAAAAAAATTCACTTTCCCAAGGAAAGACAAGTGTTGAAATGCATCAGAATGTTGCACTGTGGTGCACAAATGATTTATGATCAATCCATCCTCTAATTTGCTTGCTGGTTTATCTCACCAGTACTGTCGAGTTCAGTCAACTCTCCCTTGGATATCAGAATTCACAAAGCTCTTTTGGTGGGCCCAGTGCACCACAAGAACATAAAGGCTCAGTTAATTTAGCATCTTAATAAAAAACATGCCATATGGCTTCTATGTCTTGGCCTGTAAAATCATAACAACCTTACTAATCAAAGACATTGTGTCTAAGGAATACGGATTTAAGTTGTGGCCTGATGTTGGTGAGACACCGCATGTCTTTCTTTATATTTCTCTGCCAAAGGCTGAATCTAAAAAGTCAGCATTTTGCACCATACAACCGCAAACTGTACATCTACAAGTATGGACGTCAAACACCTGTTCATACAGACCCCCATTCAACTGCTGTTTACAATTATGATGTATAGTGTTTGCACCAAATAGACTTATTCACTTTTTTTTCTGACTTAAGCCTGGTGGTATCCATGCAGATAGTTGGGTTTGGTTTTATTTGTCCAGGTTTTGAGACCACCATCACCTCAGTACAAAGGAGGTGTAGCTTATTGAGGCTTTACCTGGGCACAGTGTTGCTTTGAGTGTCCAAACATCCTCACAGGTATGATGTTTCCCGTGTTCACCATCTTAGTTTACCATGTTAGCAGGTTTTGCCAATTAGCACTAAACACAAAGTGCATGTGAGGTTTGGTCATTAAACAAAGTATTGCAGAAATTCAAATTTTGTCCTGATGATGGCACTCTATAAATAGTCAGGGAATCATCAAAGATATTACAATTCATCCTCAAGGGAACATGAATGTGTGTAACAAATTTCATGACAATCTGTTTTTTATAGTCACAAAGCCATTTCACGCAAAACAACAAATGTCAATCAACAGTGGCTTTGGAAGAAAAATCAGGGGATGACAAAACTGCAGTTCATCTTCTGAGGTCCATGAGTATCTATTTTAAATTGTATGTATATATATCTTTTAATTAACAACTTTTCTATCCCTAGAGACATGCCACTAGCATGAATGAAAAAATTAAATGAAAAAAAATTACATTTAAAATATTCAGCAATAACATGTCTTTCCAGAGACAAGGTACACCACCGATCACTATCCACACTGTGGACAGTTTTCACTGGAACTACTTTCTACAGAAGAACCTGTAGACAGTGTGCTCTGTCAATTATTCCAGGTAACAAGGCACTGATGCTGTAACCTTTGTTTTTTAAAATTTGGATACAGCGTACATCTCTTTGAGGCAGATCTCAAACTTCTGCTTATAGGCTTGATAAATAAAAGATGCCGCTTTACAGACAAAAACATCTCTCTGACAAGGAGACGATGGATAAGCAGCAGAGGGAAACATTTTATCAGTGTCTTTGTACATCTTAAGTCATGTAAGTATACTTAAAGTCCTTGGTGGTCCAATACTCCTATCAGCATCTGGAATGCAGCACAGTGGGGACTGCACCCAAAAAAAGTTCCATTCTGTATCTTTGCAATTAGCTGAAGATAAACTCGGGTTTTACACTGTCCTGATTTATCCTTTGCTTCTTAAATTATTTACAAAATGATCTTTCCCACAAGAAAGTACAAACATGTAGTCTGTGTTTATGGTCACTGACTTTCGTTAATTTGTTGTCTGCTTTAAATGACTGTGAGGGAGTATGAAGATAATGAAGCTGTGTTTATGTTTTTGAGTGCTTGGTGGTAATAGGCCTGCAACTGTTTTTGTGTTTTATGTTCTTGTGCAGATTTGTCGAAGCGTATGTATGGAGGACATCTGCAGGTTTCAGACCGCATGAGAGACAGCCTGTCTGTCCATGTGTCAATGTGACGGAGGGTTTGAGGAATGGGATGGGGACATACAGTGGCAGACAGGGCAGTGACCCCATTTGTCTGCGATGAACCCTGCTGAGAGAGGTCTGAGACCAGGGAAGCAACTGCTCAATCAGACTCTGTGACTTTGCATACACTTTTGTAACCAGGTTATTGTTAGATTTTTGCATGAATTTGAAGTCATGTAAGAGATTGAGAGAGTGCTGAAGGAATACAATTTCTTGGCCATTCATCCTCTGAGGTCCATGAATATGAAATTGTCCATGAAGAATATACAATTTCTTGGCCATGTACATATTGTGTTTTTAATGTTTTTTTTTTTTTTTTTACATGTGCCATGTGTCAAAAAGAACTAAATCTAAAGTTATGACTTTAAAACAGATGAGTCTGAACTTGGTTTTCACAGTTTTATTTATATATTATATTTGTAAAACCGAGCAACATTAACATACCAAGTAAAAACTTAGTGCTCTTCCCCTCACAACCTGTTCTCTTAATGTGCTATAAATCCAATCGACCCTAAAATAAATCAAAAAACAAGAAAAAAAACCTCATTATATAACTGACTGATAACACTGAAAATATGACTGTCTTTGTTCAAAAATATGTTGGAGGGCAGCGTAGAAAGACATCCGCATGTAGCAAATACATGCATATACATACAAATACATTTCACATTAACCAGATTGGATATAAACCCAATCTATGATTTCGTAATTGCACTTGATTTTTCCGAGTAACCTGTTTTGTTGTTGTGTGTATGAAAATGTCATGACTGACTCAAACCTGCCATCACAGGGGCCGACATGGAGACCACCTTCCAACACAATGCTCACTCTGCTGCTAATGAAAACCTTAAGGCCATGAGGAGGCAGAACACATCTGACTAACACGCAGTTGTGCGTGACCAATTCGGAGACTTTGTAGCTATTAAAGTGTTAGGTGATACATAAAGAATAATAGCAGGGCAAGGTGGAAATGCACCTGGACATAAATAATGAAACATTTTGGTGTCACACTGAGTTTAGAGCGAGTGAGGCTAACAAAAGCAGTAGCAAATCTGGCACATTACAGTTTTCGAGCTGATGCATCAAAGCTACCACCAAATACCTTCCATGGCTAGTATGAACCAAAAACACAAAGGAGACCACAGTTTGAGTTACATTTGGGGAGGCAATATGAAAATGTATACTGTAATAACTGGGCAGTGTTTTCTAGCAGACGTACCTTGGACTAACTGAAAGGGATTAGAACAAAAAACTTCCTGACAGGAGAGGCTGGCACATTATGAAAATGACTCATGCTTGGTAATCAGATCCCAGACAAAGGGGACGTTTTCACTTCAGCTTTTTGATATAAAAGAACTACGTCCAGACAAGAAATATTACTCTGAAATGAGACCTCAAAACAATTCCCTGGGACAATAAAACACAGTGGGCTCCCAAACAGTGACCTTTGTATGGGGGGGATGAAAGGAAAAAAAATTCAAACTGATTCCACACCACACCTCACCGCCTTCTCTGGATTGCCTGTTCCATTCGCCTTTTTTCCTTTTGAGCGCAAAGAGACTGTGTAAACCGGGATTTCACAACTGACCACAAGCCCTGGGAAAACCATATAATGTCCACTTTTGAAAGAGGTTGTACAGTGCACTACCAAACCAGTCATCCCTCCAAACCCATGCTGAGGACCACCTTGATAGCTACTTTTCCAAATAATGGAAGTAAAAATACTTTCCATTTGCTTAATTTCAATAATGATGAAATTAATTAATCAGGCCAGTGTGTCTGCTATAGCCTTTTTGTTTGAGAGATAAAAGTTCAATACACAGTATGTGGCAGTAAAGCTACACTGCAGGCAAGTTTCTGTAAGTGTAGAGTGAGAATTGATGCCTTCCATATCCTCTAAGCAAGCAATGATTTGGGACGTATTCTTGCTGGTTTGATTCTTATTAAAGAATGACACTGTTTAGATTAACTGGTAAAACCTGCAACAGAAAAAAAAAGTCATTAGAATGAAACGCTATTTGATATCACCTGTTCTTCTTACCTGTCTGTATTTGAACGAATAATAAGAGTACAACACAAACTTGTTGAACTTCTTCACGCTGAATATTTTCACTTGAGCTGATCTGCAGGTTGATAGCCAGCTAATGACGTTGGTGGGATCGTTTTAGACAGTACATTTAAAAAAACAAAAAAACAAAACCAAAAAAATCATAGTCAGGCAGGTGCAGATGTGCACACACACACACACACACACACACATACACACACGCACACACATATAAACACTCTCCTCTGCCTGGCTTATTCGGATGCCATGAGATGAGAGGAGCGTTCAATAGCTCGGGCCTACCTGATGGAGAGCCTGAGAGGCCAAGCAGGAACAGATGGGCTGAGGACGGCGGGGTACTGAGAATGAGGGAGTAAAGGGAGGGAATGAAGGGAGAGAGCATCGACAGTGAGAGACCACCATCATTGCTGCCCACACCAGACTACACTTACCACCACCCTCCCGCCCTCATCCCATCCCACCAAATTCATTTGCAGCACAGTAATTCTCAGCTGTAATGAATCTGCAATTTGCACACATATGTATGGTGCCTAACATGGTACTACTTTGGGTTCTGTTTAACCCCCGATGGAAACATTTACAAACAAGTGACCACAAAGAGTCATCAATCAGCACATTAACCTCTTACTTGCCTTTGGGGGATTGTGCTATTCTCTATTATAGGGTTCAGAAAGGACCAAAGAAACTGCAACAGGGAGGAAGTGGAAATAGTCCCTTTCAAAGCAGACTACAGAGGCAATTAGCCAAGTACTAACAGGACGGAGCTATGGTCACTTCAATCGTTGTCTTCTTTCTACTTTAAGATTAGAAAAAAAGACATGATCAAAGTGAATGTGAGAGATTTGAGGGTTGAGAGGTAGAACGACCACTTCTTAGCTCCCTGAGTTGGGATTTAAAAAGTCACTGCGCTGAAACATCTGGAAAGGCATCTCTCTAAAGTGAACAACTGATCAGTTTCCTACATTTCCTGTGAGGAGAAGTGAAAGCCAGTGTTTCTGTATTTATCTCCCCGGAGCTGTGTCATTGTATTGTGTGTATTTGTATGCATCAGGCATTGAGTATCGCGTAAACAGTTACAGGACACTTTGTCTTCTCAACTTGTGCAACCCGGTATGTGTCTCGTGCCATCACGCCAGGGAGCCCTGGGTGGCTTCAGTTACTCATGCCATGTGTATACTTTAGCCAAACAAGGCCTAAGGACACTCCAGGGTGGTACAGAGGAAGGAGGGGCGAGGAAGCCAAAGGCGAGGTAGTGTGGTCCGATGGTTGAAGCCAGTGATTTAGGGGCTGTTGATACCGGGCAGACAGCCCAGGCTCAGTCACTGACTCACTGTAGATGACGCTGCATAAGTCACTACACTTAAAATGTCCTCATGTGTTTATATCTGTTCAAGTGGAAATCAGGCGCACTCACACAGCTGTAAATCGCTACTGGATCTGATTTTCTGGTTTCCCTCTCGCTTTTCCCTGAAGCTTTCATAAACAGATGGCAGAGGCTCATTAAGCTGTTGTCAGGACTATTAATGACATTGTGAACACTTTCCGAGCTATGTATGCCTTAGGGCGTACGATTGCCAAATCTGGGCCATTAAAGAAGGTGTGAGAGTAACACAATGCTGCTGTGTGCTGCAAGGTGAGGGATGGATGCCATGAAAGAAAAGTACACACATGGTTGAACGGCTGTTAGCAGTGGGCTGACATTAATGATTTCATGTTGGTCGTGGAGCTGAGAAAAATGGTATAATGTGATGTCATTTCGGCACCGTAGAACTGGAGTGCAAATGCATTGTTCTATATGTGCTCCAGTTCTGTGGTAGAGGGAATTTACTACAGTCATATTGTCAGATTAGTAGTTGCTACTAGTATTACTTTCAGATAATAGGTTTACAAAGTCAAACTGACGAAACTATAGGCCCATTTATGCTTTTGCACTAAGCCTTCAGCAGCTATGTACTTTAGTTTACTCTGATAATATATATCTATGTGTGTAGGTAACCATCACTCTGTATCACAAAGTAAATGAAAGAATGTAAACACATCCTGCAGGCACGCAGCTGGTCACCAATGTCATCGATAGGAATGTAGGTTGCAACGTCGGTTACCAAATTCAATGTCAAGACAACGTCTAATGCCAACATTGATTTGACATATAATACTGACAAAAGCTGATGTTGAAGTCTTTGTTGGTTTTAAGTTGTGTTGTTAAGTAGCCGAAATCTCATTCAAATCCCATCTTTACATATAAAATACTGATATTCTAGTTGTGAGAAAAACCCATCATCTGTTAAATGTCACAGTCTCAATTAGCCAACGTTGGGTCAACGAAATTTTAATTTCCAACCACAGTTTAACATCTGTCCAGAGTTAGCATCGTTACAGTCCAACATCTTACTGGTGCTACACTAATGTCTTGTGCCTACTAGGCAGGTACTGTGGATAATGTAAAAGTTTGTACGGTGAAATCCGACTATAAACTATAAATCAAAACCTACCTATTCGTTTTTGGTATTTAGTCAAAAACCAAAGTATTGATCAAATATAAATTCTGACCTGATGATGTGATTACAATTCAAAACCTGAGGACCTTTTAGAAAGACAAAACAACATCATCCAAAAAGTCATGACGCTAGCATGGCGAAAAAGCGAATCATTTGAAAACAGAAGTGTCATAGGTAGAGGTCGAATTTCTGATTAAAACATTTAAAAATCAGAAAAATGACAAGAGTTGACCAGTTCCAAGTTTTACAGCTATTTGGAAAAGACATTCTTTTCCGTTCTCTTCCGTTCGTGTTCACAGATTATTATTGAGTGAGATAATGGCCTTTTTTTGCAGTTACGCAGATGAGTGTTGGCCACCTCTAAACAACACCCAGAGACAACTTTAGGTGCACTTATGAACTGTGAGGTGTGAGGCAGTGGTTTCGCAGGCTTCGAATGGAAAAATTGAAAAAGCAGGAGTGGAGTTCTGTCATCAGTCCTGCTGTGTATGCTTGTGATTACAATGCTGAGTTATGAAACAAACAATGCAGAAACAGAATGGATAGAGAGAACAGAGTAAACTTTGAACATCCCCTCAGTCTGGGAAACAGTGGAGGCGGCAATGAGGGCCCGCAGACCTCCAGACTCATGTTGTTGATCCTTATGTGGTCGCACACAAACCTAACCATCCTCGGGGATATCCTCTCAGAGGGTCAGAAGCTTAGTGCATAGGAATTTCCCCACTGACCCAGCAGGTGGTTTCTTTTCTGGGAATTATAATGCTAATATCTTAGTAAGATCAATATTGAGTTGCAAGCATGGTGGCTTCAGAATTCACACCTGAATTTAATTGCAATCAATATAATAAAACCAAAAATACAGAGACTAAATTATGTTTTAATAATGTGGAGAGCATGTATTGCAAGAGAAGACTTTTAATATGGGTGTTTGCTTATTTCTTCATGTGTATGTGTGTGTGTCTGCTCTGAGCCTGTGCCTCAGTAGGACTATGTCAGCTTAGGTCTGTCGAACTGTGATTCTCTCTAATGGTCTATCTCTCCCTGCAGATGTACTCTTCTCTGCTCCACAGCTGCATCCCACATGTTTTCACGCTGTTCGACAATGCAGTTATATTCTTTTTCTCTGCTTGGAGCTCTAGTGTTGGTGGTGGCAGATTCCTTCTCTGCATATGGTCCTGCTTCTTCCTTCCTTTACATTCAGAATACAGCAGTAGCACTTTGGCTATACTTGGTCCTGAAATGTCTCCAGTTGGGTAACGTAAAGAATGTAGAGGGTGGGGGGTCAGATCTGGCAGGGTCTGCCATGGCTTCATAGCACACACAGTCATTTCCATAATTGCCCACAATCAAACCAACCCCTCCTGGATTCCACCCGCTCCAGATTCCTGTAGATAAGCTGAGCTGGGGCTCTGGTGAGTGCCGGAGACCCCCAAGTAAGAACAGGTGCCGCTAATGTAACTGATTTCAGATTCTCTGAGTATCCAACAAAAAAAAAAAAAAGGGTGGGGGATTTGGGGGGGTGCTGTTGTTTCTCCAGTAATTGCCATGGTTGGACATTCCCTTTCGGATCGCTATCGTGTGACTTTTCTGAAGAGGGGAATGAAAGAGGAATTGTCCTACATTCGGTTTTTGTTACTAGGAGCCAAATTAAGATGCCTGACAGTGTGTCCAACTGTAAGGCAACAAATTGCTGGGCATCAAGTCACAGTGACTGATTCACATTATAGCCAATTTTACACAGCCTGCAACACATGTAATTTTTCATTCTGTGGCCACCAGAATAAACCTTTTAGACCATATTTAGAAACAAAGTCAAACACCCATGACACAGTTTGTGATGTAACATAATATTCCCCATTTTCATAATGTTAGTGTCTTGCAGAAATATCCATTGCCTCTCCCAAAATGTCAGTTATTCAAGAACAGAGACAAATGCATGGATCACCTTTCAGCTAACATGTATTTTAAAAACTTGGCTCTAGCACATGACCATGAAGTAACTCCAATATAGTGGATAGTGGTGCAAGGATGACTCAGATTTTTAAATTAGGTAAAAGTACCAAAAATACTCATGTATAAAAAATATGATGAGACCAATGTGCTTACTTCAAAAGTAAAAGTACTCAACATGCACCAGAATGCCCCGTCAGAGGTATTATATAATGATATTATTGTCACAGATGCATCAGCTTGTAAGAAGTATTTAAATGTTGTGTATGGTTAAAGGGGAATCTTATTTCAATTCAATGTATTGTAAATCTATAACAAGGTGACCATATGTTAATGTATTGTACAGCTCAAGTATATTCCAATACACCAGACTTGTAACTGTACTTAGTTCAATTCCACAACTGAATATGGAGGACATTTTCAGCTGCCACAAAGAAATAAAAACAGAAGAATGGGGTTTACATGACTAATAACAATGGAGCAACGAAGAGAAAAAAAAAGGCTATGTTAATATACTGGATTGGGCAGAGAACTGAGGAGAAAGTTAGGAGCCTAATGTATGTTACTTTTTTCCCTGGGCTATTGTTGTCATTTGCCAGTTACCAATCAAAGTAAGTCATTATATTTTGTTTACATCATAAATATAAGACATATTATTTATATGTTTATTGATATGTATTATATCATATATTTTTTTACCACTGTGAGTGACAGTCATTGTCTTTGGTTTTTCGGTCGATTGAGCTCAACAGTGAAACTCCTACCGCCTCTACTCTCCGTCCTCCGCTCTGCCAGGTAACAGTTTACCTCGACGTGGACGCGACTGCGGCCACATGCGCGCTCCCGCCAAGTCATACGTCACCGTGCTCGCTCCTCTTCTCGCGCGCTGGTTAAAAAGAAGGAGGAAAGAGCACGGGAAAACATGTGAGCGCTCTGAGGACTTTAGTGAGAGACAACTTTTATTTTCTTATATGTTTTTTGACCCCGTGCATGCACAAACCGCCTTGCTGTGCTCAAAAGGAATTACATCTGAAAGGAACGTCACGGCTCTTTTGCAGTACACGGTGTTTTGAGGGTTTGACTTTTTTTGTTCATCAGGATAAATTGTGTTATTGTTTTGCTTTTATTTTTTTATATTTCTGGGTTGTACTATATAAGCAGAAGCAACAATAATTTATTTTTAAACATCGTTCTTTATAGCAGTGACTCCAATTTAGGACACCTGCTCTGACAAACAGCATATTTGTAATTACCTTAGTAATTGGCTTCTGCTACTTGGAGAAATAGTCCAAATAAAATATATAGGCTGTTGCATTGCAGGTTAACCTCACTCTCTTGAAAAAGGGGACTTATTTCGTGTTTTTTGTTGTATTTTCCATTTTTTTTTTCTTTTTTCTTTTTTGGTTAATTTTATGCTTATTTAAAGTATGAAACATTTGCAATTTGTCCTCGTCCTGGCCATCGCGGTCAACGTATGGGAATGTGGAGACGCAAAATTCGGCGAGAGGGGAGAAATTAGCCCCAGGAGGAGACGATGTTACGACGGAAGCTTGCCCAAGCGGCTGAAGAAAAGGGAGCGAAAAGTGTTGCTTGACGGCAGCACCAGCGGAGAAGTTTGCCACAGGTTGTATCCCCGTGTGTCCTGCTGTCCCACCAGGAGAGCTGCCTATCAGATCCTGCACCGCAGGGATGCCAGGGTAGGTTAATGTCTATCCACCACGTTTTTTTTTTGTTTTTTTTTTTTTTATACAACTAAAACGCCTCAGGAGATGCATTTACAGCCCTTGTGTATTGTCATTCTGCCTCTTATTGACGACAGCTGAATTTGGGGATGGTCAGGGGAAATTGCCCTGGGCTATACTGCTTCTCATTGTCCCGGTGAAAAGTCTTATTTTAACATTCTGCAGGGACATATGCGTGTATGGTATCCTGTGGTAGGTGATCTTACCCTATCTTTGTGTTTTTGTAATTATTGCCAATTGGTCTGCCTTATGAAATCCCCATTTGAGATATATAGGCTATTGTAGGCTATGTCTGATCTGTTAATTTATCGTGGTTTAAGTTTTTAATGTCTTATGATATCGCCCACCACCCTTACAATCTTCTGATAGCAACTTGTTTTGCTCGTACAGTTTAAATCTTATATCTTTCTGCGAGGGCTTGGCTTTTTCTTGTTTTGATAATCTGTTGTAAAATTAAGTAAATTTCTGGGTTCTTTTTCATTTTGTTTTATCAAGTGTCTCGCTTTCCTCAATCTGGTGCAACTCTAATTCAGCGTGTCCAATGCGCTTCGCCGTTACCATGGTAATCACTCGCCGATTTACGTTGCTTCTCGCTACTCTCCGCTACAACTGTCAGGAGTAATGGGTACTAGCTAAACTGTTGAACCGTTTACTCGAAAAGGTAGGACCTCGGTTGTACTTTTTAAAAAAAATCAAACATCAACAGGAGCTGGGAGCTGATAGCGAGCTGTTTTCATGTTGTTGGTTTAACAACCATTCGTTCTCTTTTCGGAGTTAACCTACAGGATTTTGTTTGCTTTACGTAGCAAGGGGGAAGCTCCACCAAATGTACCGTACCCTAGCTTTTACCTAACCTTCTTGACAGTTACAGGATCGACCGAAGTGATACGTTGGGTGTTAAAATGTCGTGTAAACTAAGGTTTAAACCCTCTGCCCGGTTTTCGTGGGGGTAAAGGGAGGAAAAAAGCGACTGTATGTGCTAAACTTGTAGCGGATTCCGTTGGATCCTCACCGGGCCATTCTCATGTAAACCACTCCTCGAATCATTCAGTGGCTGGGTGGTATCTCACTTTGTGTTGCGACAAAAAGCCATATTGCATCATTTAATTTGCTCAAGTCATGCAAATAAAAGGGGGGAAACTGAATAGGACGAACTCGACTTCTCCTCCTCCCCACTACACTGCCCACACACGGAGCCCTTTCTGATTATGGCAAAAGAATAACAACAACACCATTGTGTTTGTTGGTTTCGCTAATGGGAGAAGCTGGAGAACATCACTCTCCCCCAGTCATCAGCCCTGTCCAAGTGTTAATGTCTTTGAGAGGGTGTGTGTCCTTCACTACATCCCCCTGCCAACCAACTTACACCTATTCCCTGAGGACAAGTGCTTTGTTAAAGCTTAGTGTTGCCTACATCAGTGCTTTCCCCCTCTCTCCCAGTCTCTCAACCGTATGAGGTTTGCAGAGCATCACAGATTTCTTGCAATTTAAAGAGAAATGATTTTTTCAAGTGTGGCATTGTGTTTTAATGTTTGTACTGGCAGTTTCACTGGTATTTCAAAGCCATTATGCGGACGCTGTCTTAGAAGGAAGTAATCATGTAACAGCTGTTCTTCCACGTGGAGCTATGCATTGCAGCGTAGTGGGAAGCCAAATAAGTTAATAGCAGTTTTATTTTCTAATGCCATTATAGCTCCATGTTTCTGATTATGGCTCAGTTCTTGCCTTGTTTTAGCGTGTCCTCAGCAAAAATGCAACAGCTGAGCCTCATTGCCATTTTCTCCCTGCTTTTGAGGAACATACTCACCGAGATTCAGCAAAAGACAACAAACAAAGGTCTACTTGTTCTGGTTTGGATGATGGCAACATTGGAGCCCATCCCAGCAACATATGGACACAGGGCATGGCTGAGAGAACACAAATGCTACTCTCCATGGACCTTGTGCCAGCCCATGGCACACAGAATCAATGGGCAATTTAGAGCAGGAGGGCAGGCATGCCCACAACACTACATGGCATGAGTGGAGAGGGCATGGAGGCAGAGGAACACACCGCACATACAGGGTCATAGCCAGCCTGGAGCTCCCTTTTTGAGTAAAATGTCAACAGTTTGATTAAAAAAAAATAGGATTCAGTTTGGAGTATATATATTGAAACTCAGATAAACTAGAATTTCTTGTCACTCTTCAATTACTTATTTATACTGCATTTTGTGATGAGACATTTACTGTGTGTATGTCAGTATATTTTCAGGATGACCCTCAGGGTATTGCCAGAGGTTCCACCACCTGTTGGGTAAACACAGCTCTGTACAACTTCTAAACAGAAAATCTTTTCCTCAGTTGCAGTTTGTTCTGCAATCAGAGTAAAGTGTAAGGCGTCCATATGTTGGCCTTGGAACCGCTGGTGTAATTGACTTCGACAGACTGCTAATTTGTTGATACCAGAATGGGAATGATGTGTCTGTCTATCTCTAAATTGGTGTTTACACATGGACCTCACACAGAGCAAAGCACTACCAGCCTGCCTGCCTGACTGCCCAAGCAGCACAGCTCCTGACCTAAAACAGATTACATTGTGTTTTAATACAGCTAATTTGTTATGTAAATAATCCTGCTAATTTCTTTTGGATTAACTCTTTGTGTACTTTTGCGTAATGACCTCAAGTCAGGCTTTGAGGCTCTTATTTGGCTTCATTCATTTCATGCCCTGAGATCTGTCAGACATGGGAATTATAATTTGACTTTAACTGTTTGTGAACTTGGGTAAGTAGGCAGTGAATGAGTGAATGAGATTTCTCTGTTTATTTCTCCAAACAGACAGGGTGTTCCAACCGCACTGTATAACAAATCAATATCAAAGGATATAGAAATGGATATTACAGACATGCTCTTATGATGTGATATTATGTTCTGAATATAGTATAGAAAAAGTGAAACATCAGTGTACTTCAACTTTAAATTTCCCAGTTGCAGTGGCTTTGATATAATTCACTTTGTATACATGAGGTTGTAAAAACGCAAAAGACAGTTTTCAGTGGCAAAATTAGGTAAGAGGCTATACCACCATTACCGGTGAAAATTTGTAGTGCTATGCAGTGTGAACTGTGGTGCATTCATGCAGATAGTGCAGAGATGCTGCAGAGTTTCACATTGTGCAAGTGACTGTCTCCCTCCTCATTCCTCATTCTACAGATGAAAAAATATAAAGTTGCTGTGTGAAAGAACTGTTCAGCACAATACCAACCCTTACAGCTGCTTGTCAAATCTGTAGATAATGTAGAATATAAACAGAGATAGCATTGTCGTTTAACCTACAATGTGGCATGTGGGGTAATGTTTTGGACAGTAGGAAGCAGTAACAACTAGGTTTATGACATTTAGTGTTGCTTCACACCTTGTTGTCAGCCAGAGACTATCTCACTTTGCATGTGACATATGGGAGCTAGGTGTTGTTAACATACAGTTGCTATCTGAATGCGCTGTTGTATTATGAGAGTAACTTTGTTGGGCAGAGATCCTTGCCTTTCTGTGTGGTACCTGCTGTGGGATTGGCTAATTTAGAGCTGTTAAATAGAAAAGTCTGGGCTGGAAAGTGCTAAGGCATCTGTTTTTTATTGTAGGAAAAATCTAAACATTTAATTAAACACATTAATTAAGCATTAATTAACATTGCGTGGTCTGATATATACACATCTAACATTGAAAAAGTTAGGTACATACTTTTAAGGGCTAATATTTTCCTATAAAAGGTAATTTGAACTCACTCAGATCATTTGTTATAGTCCTTGAAAATCTCAAACAGTGTCTTAAGTTGTCAGAAATTGAAGATAATGAAGATTTGAAAATGCACCCTACAATCTAAACTTTCCGTGCTTCATAGTGTAATGTTTATGATGTTAATATCTCCAAATGTCCAGCTAATCCTAAACTACATGTTGGCTTGCCTGTGCGATGTGAAGAAAGAGGTAAAAAGTTAACAGCCCACCATTTTAATCAGGCATTGGTCCTTGTTGCGTGTGGTCTCCAGATTTTCTCTACCAACAACACCGAATGTGGACGTCTCCTGGAGGAGATCAAGTGTGCTCGCTGCTCCCCCAATGCCCAGGTGTTGTTCCACTCCTTGGACATGGATAAGATGCCACACAGGGAGCCAGACTTGCCGCGTCTCTGCCAGGACTTCTGCCGCGAGTTCTACTACACCTGCAGGGGGCACATACCAGGTAATTACACAGATAATAATGACCATGAATGTTACTTGAATTACAGCTCCTGTGCGGTTACCTGGTGATTCGCAAGCAAACATACAGTATACACATGAAGAGAGGAAGTGGAAGTACGGAGATGCTATACTTGCTCAGTTCAGTCTCTCATACATTTGAAATTAAACTGACACTTGTGATTGTGATAAATGCAAATTCACATCAGGCCTCATTTTTCATTCAGACTCAGCCTGCACATGTAGAACTGGCAGATTTTTGGACTTATGCAAGAAGTGGTGCGTCAGTAGTCTGGTCTGTGAATATTTATTTATCCAGCTCTTACCTCATCTGACCTCACCTCCATTTGTTGCTGAGCTTGTCTCACCCGTTTGCTTGCTTGCTGCCTCGCTCCTTGCTTTACTGTTGCACTTTAATGTATCAGTAAATTTGCCTGCCTGTACAGACACACCACCAGTTTGCTGATTAGACTGCAGACTGATCCAGCATATTTGGTCTTGCAAATAGTAGAGCGATATTTGTGCTTTTTATTATGCAGTATTCGGTCTAGCTGTGTTTATGGCACCAGGTGCAGAAAGTTTTGTTCTCTTGTTTCTGTTGGGTTTGTTTGGATCATGGAAGTTTATTTTAAGCAGCATAAACTTGCAAATATTTCACTTTTTTGAAAACTTTGAGCGTAGTAACAATACACAGATTTGAGGC
Source organism: Seriola lalandi dorsalis (assembly GCF_002814215.2). NCBI lineage: Eukaryota > Metazoa > Chordata > Actinopteri > Carangiformes > Carangidae > Seriola > Seriola lalandi. The sequence goes on from NW_019524787.1 coordinate 566,860, forward strand.
ATTTCCTGACATGTGAATGGAAAATATTAAATTTGCAAAGGTCGGTGTGAGAACAAATTTCTCACATGCACTAACAAAAGCAGACCCAGCCTGACCAGTGTACCAGAAAACTTGACTAGAGCAGAATGAACTATTTTTTGACCTGTTCCCTGGATACTGCTCCCCAGACTCAACTCCTGGAGTTGAATCTGTATTTGGGATGCATACGCACCCTAGCTGTGGTCTAGACATGACTGCCCGCCACTTGCCTTCCTCAGACATAAACTGTCACTTAAAAACCTGTGTCTCATGCTCTGCTATCAGTATGTTTTTATTTAAGTAGTAAGTTCACATGAATCTAAACACAGTTGAAGTGTTGCTTTGCCGGCCCTTGTCGTCTCTGACTATTAGCTCTACTGTGAGATGGCAGAATCCACATAACAGGGAAAAAAAGTTCATTGATGCAACAGTTTTCCTCGTGAATATGTTACTGTTAAATGATAGGAACCCTTCTGCCCCTTGAAAGCATTTGGTCTTCAGAACAATTTCCTTTGAAGGGATGCAAGATCACAGGTACCTGTGCCTTCAGAGTGCATACCAAACATGATCAAACACTTTTTGACTGTCTTTTCTCCTCCAGCCAAGTCTTCTTCCAATCTCTGTCGCCACAAACTGATTAGATCTGCCCAGATTTGCAAACAGAGAACAGTTTCAAACACATTTGTCTTCAACCCACCCACATGGTATGCTGCAGCTCTAGTCAAATATCAAACACATACATTCCATCCAAGTCCATCCGAGTCTGCATCTAATGGCCTGCTGGCATATCATGTACAACACTTGAACTACACTGATGGTGGCAAGGGGACGCCACAGAGCACAGAAAGAGGGAAGAAGAAGACTGATCTGGAATGACATTGCTTTCTCATAAGCTGACAGACATATGGGCTCAGAGAGTCAAACCAAAAAAGCTCAAGAGAGGAATCCAGAGAAGAATCCCCCCTCCCTCTGTTCACTGTTGTGCTCCTCCCCGCTCAGCCCCCCCAACCCTCCCCAGATCAGCATATGTGGTGACGAATGACACATTTATTTTTCTACAAAGGTTGTGTGTATGTAAAACTGCTGAAGTGCATCAAGATGTCAAGTACTTAGGGTGGGCCACCCAGGTTGCCTTGGAAGATAACCAGATGGAAGTATAACTTTAGCGCTGGGGAGCCGGGAATATGGACAGAGTTCTGTCTCTCTCTCTTTCTCTCCACCTCTCGCTATCCTCTGCTAAACTCTGTCTTTCTTGCTTATCTTTTTTCTTTTTCATGCTCTTCCTTTTCTTCTCTTTTCCAATCTTTTCCAATCTTTTCCAATCTTTTCCAATCTTATTTGCATAAACAGCAACAGTTCTGGTGGCATTTTTGTATATGCAAGTCAGTGACACTGAATATAACCACACACATGAACAGACAGTATGACAAGTCCTTAACTTCTGCTAATTCAAAATGGCTGGCCAAAGGTTTTAAAATGAAACAGTAGCCTTTACAGCATCCATAACTGTCGTCCTGCTCCCATGAAACTCCCCACTGGCCCTTGATTAGGCCGTGCACTTAGCCCCTATTTCTCCGTAAAGACATTTACTGCCTTGACTCTCACTTCAGCATAGGAGGCCTCCCACCTTCCCCGCACTCGTCTTCTCTTATGTCCTTCTCCCCTCTTCATTCATCCCCCCACCCTGCACCCGAGGTCCCCAACCAGCATGGTTAAGATAACTGCAGACACAAGTGGGTGGGTGGTATAGCCAGAGATGTGTGTGTGTTTCTGTGTGTGTTTGATCTCCATGTTGTGTTTAGATGTTTGAGGGGATATCCTATCACCTCTAGTATTTGGTGCGGTTAGCCCTTGCGGTTGGTGTGTGGCAGGAGAGGGAGATGAAAGGAGGGACAGGGAGAATCCTGTTTGTGTTTTTATCACTGGTGTATTTGCTCTTCTCTTTCCTCTGAGGGACTGACTAAAGGAAACAATATTGGCAAGATTGTTTTTAGGTCGCAAAGGGCCTCTGAGACCCACTGCACACTTTGCTTTTTGCCGAGAATAATGTTGTGACTGCACTGGCTGGAGGCGTAGCTGTGTGTGACTACCATGTTTACGCAGATCACTTTTGGCTCCGGCAATGAAACATTTTAGGTAAACAAACAGACCAAAGGGAAATAAGAAATGATGTGAGGGCAGTTTTACCTTGAATTCACATGCTAAATTAGTAGAAAACAGTCAGTATTTGGGCAACATCACATCTTTGTCTGGCAATACAAGCAAAGAATATCTTTCAGCCTGAAAACATTTTTGTTTATTCAGAATTACATGCCATATTTAACAGGTTGATTATTTCATTTCCCATGCTGTGCCCATGTGTTACTCACTATTGCAAAACAGTCAACCCTTTTGAAGGATAGAGCAAGTGGTTATAGAACAAGAATTCAGGGTATAATGAAATGGTGTTTGGTCCAATTCATTGAATGAACACAGTTTTCTAAGGGGAAACTACAATGGAGTGACCTTTATACCTCAGCTTGTGTGTACAGCAAGAATAAGATAGGTTTATAATGTTCTGAGGTTATGACATAATATGATGACAAATTTAACTACCATCATTTCAAATTCTGTGAAATCTGGAAGTTTCTCAGCCTTTCTTTTTCAGTGTTTTTCCATTTGGTTCTTTCTTTCTGATATGCAGTATAGTTTCTATTGATAATTTGATTGGGTTTGTGTTGGGGTGTGTTCAGGCTGTGTGAGCAGAGCCTCTAGACCAGCTGTATGATGAGGAGAATATGACTGTGATTTGTCATGGCATGTGTGGGCATAAACACTCGGGTTTGGTTTTTCTGTATATACAGTGTTTATTTGCAGAACATCCTTCATAATGTAAATTTAATCCCCTGAGTTAACTGCAAGAGAGACATATTGGTCGCAGTAAAAAGTGAAAAAAAACTTTTGACCAGACAATGGGACATCCAGTTTAATACTTACACATCATTAATCATATACATGGGTCTCCGTGCTTTGTATCTCATGTCTCAGCCTGTGGAGAGTATTATGGGGTGAAGTTATACACTATGTAGTTTTTTATAGAAATGATATCCTTCTGAAGAACACTTCTTCTGGGATGTCACTAAACAACAAGACACTAACCAACCCTCAAATGATCCATAATTCAGCTGATATATACTGATACTGATATATGCTGATATTTTCAGTGCCATACAGAGAAAATGACAGTCCTGGATGTATGTATTTCAAATTCTTTATTATCAACTGCAGCCTAGATGACCATATCCAGAGCTAACTTTATGTGTCTTACGGCCACTTGCAAGGTGTTGCTATCCATTTCCAATAGGCTTTCCGTTTCTTGTACTCCCATCAGCAGTCACTGTAAATTCATCGAACACTGGCAGCTGGGGTACACTGACACTCCACACTAGTTCTAACAATCTAAAGTAGCTAGTATTTAAAGGAGGGGTCCTCCAGTTGGAGCAAATCCAACCTCATCACTGTCCTCTATGTTGCCAAACACACTTCAAAGAAAGCCAGACTCTGAGTTTTTTCCATAGGATTTCATTAGGATGAGTGCAGGAGCATCATTTCATAAATCAAGATAATGACAGTGTAAACTAAAATTGAGAATGCAATCTTTTTGCTCTCTGGAGGAGGCATAGTTCACTGCAGAACCCCGTCTAATCTGTGATCCATTTGGTTTGGCCCTCTTTCTCTTCACTTGTTCATTTCAGCCCAGTCTAGCCAGAATTTGGTTTGGCTCATCAAGCATAACTCCAGCCCTCCCCGACACACAAGCACATCCTTTCTCTCTTCGTGTGTCTCTCATTTACTCTTTCGTTCTCTCTACGCATACTCATGCACGCACACACATATAGTACAGCCATGATACGCTACATAAAGTACCATAAAAACAACATTAGGAGAATATTCATTTAATTTTCTGGATTTAGCCGGCTACATGAGCCCAGTTTATGAAGTCATTTAACCATGCAGTATCTACAGTAAGTGTAAGAGCCTCTGTCTATGTCTGTATCTGTTGTGTTTGCTAGAACTGTTCCAAGCTGATGTGGATGAGTTCTGCCAATACTATGGGAGGAGGGATGCCAGTCTATGCTTTCCAGATTTTCAACGAAAGCAACCACAAGGGCAAGATTCCAACTACTTGGGAGATGAGAAAATAGAAGATATCAGCAGGTTTGTAGTCTGACTTTTACCATGTTTTATTCCATTTGAGGATTGAGTTACAACATGGAAGATGTGCACATTATTATTTTGAATTATTTTTGGCTAGTTTTTAAATGTTTTTCAGCCAAGTGAAGTTTGCAGGTTTCATTAGTGCTTATGAGTTCAGATTCTTGACATTCACCCTTGAGTTTTATGTTATTGTAGAAACAGACAGCTTCTGTCCATGTTCTGGATTTACTAGTCCATTTTGACACGGTCCATACTTTCTGTCAGAAATGCCATGCCATTTCTTCTCTAATCCTAAAGTTTGTCCAGACTGCTTTTGCTCAGCTTTGCTCACATAATGAAAATGCTTATCCTGCGTCATTTTGTTTGCCTCCCTCACTGCAAAGGTCTGTACATCACAGAGGGCTTTGCCCTTTTGTCCATGGGGGGATGCCTTTCATCTCTTGTTTTCCCTGAGGCAAGAAGGCCAAGCAGCATGTGCACCTGAATAACAGCAACCAACATTCAGTCAAATAACCTCTAACAGTCAGAGAGTCAGGGGCTCATTTGTTGCTTTTGCGCCTTATCCTCTGAGAGTTGTACTCTGGTAAATGACAGTAAGCAGGACTCCCGTACGTTGGAGGCTAGGAGAACGTGCCAAAATTCAGTCAAACTTATTGGCTAATAATATAGCCTTTTTTTTTTGGCGTGGACCTGAATTGCTCATGTGCTCCTTGCGTAATACACAGAGGGAGTAGTTTTGCACTTTTTGGTATTTTCAAGGCTGTTGGTGTGTTACTCATCCTGGGAGCACATAGAAAACAGGATAGGACAAGAAAAATCCATCATTATACATTATCAGTGTGTGTGTCAGTTAGCTATGGGCTGGTATCCGTTGTGGCCAAATACACCAGCCTCTTTTATCACACTTATAATCAGTGTCCTCTGCACTGAAGTTGCCATATTTAAAGGTGAGAAAGCTGCAAGGGTTTTTGGCCTTGTCTCTACAGGTTGGTCAGATAGATGCGGATAGTGGAGGGTAGACAAGTGTGAGTCAGTGTGAACATCCTGCACTACTTCTGCTAAGTCTCTTAAAAAGACGGCGTTGATGCACACACGTTATACACAGAGAGGATTGAGCTGGTGTTTTTAAATGAAGATGGAAAGACAGAGAGAGAACAGGTGGTTGTGACGGAGTTCAGTGATGCAGAGAGGAGAATGGGGCTTTTGTAGTCCTATAATATTTCATGGCTCTGAGTAAAATATGTGTGTCCAATGCATCCTTAGGATATCATAATCTGCCACACTGCTGATGACTTTCACAGCCTAAAGTCGCAACCAGCCAGACAGATGTACTATAAATCAGAAGTTTGAATGTTTAATTTTAAACAATCTGATGTGTGCTGTGCAAGATAGGGAACCAGTGGATCTGGCGTACATAGTCAGACTTTGTTACCCAGAACAAAGACTGTAGATGGGAAGTGTGATGTACTTGTTGTGCCCTCAGATGGGTGTAGAGGGAGTTAATCAGTAGAAAGTTTTCATACAACACACAATTTGTACACTTGAAAGAAACTGGTAGGAATCAGATGCTGATAAACTGGTTTTGGATTTGGAGTTGGATATTTAAATGTGTTTACTGCCAGGAATGCCTAATGAAGTAAAATTAAGCAAGAAAAGCATTCATAAAACATACATAATCCTCCAACTAAAATCATAACACAATAGCTCAGAACAACGGTCTGCAGTGGGTTGTCAGTGGTTCAGTCTGGTGCATAGTCAGTGGTACAAAACTCTGTCCATCTTTACACATATAATGTAGTGTTTTGCCAGCAACACTCACGTTTCTCTGTTTCTTTATCCATTGTGGTGAATAGCATGTCACCAAATGAGTTAACTAGCAAAGGTGAGAAAAACCTCACTCTGCACATTTGACTTCCCATTTCAAAACCAAGGCATGGGATTGGTAGAGTGTAGTTGTATTTACCACCCTAGATAGCAAAGTGGCATGTATTTATGTTAAATCAAATGGCTATCAATGGAAAATGATTGTTAATGCCATGTTGTTATATCTTACTGCTGATTATTTCATGCTTGCCACCTAAATACTACTACTCCACATTCTCTCATGCCCCCTCTACCTTATAACTGGATTATTCACCACCACTATCGGTCTCTGGTCTTCTGTATCTTCCCTGTTACCCAGGAAACACAAACACAACTGCTACTGTGCCCAGGAGGTGTTGAGTGGTCTGAGGCAGCCGGTGGCCGTGGTACACTGTGGGGATGGATCTCAGCGGCTATTTGTCCTTGAGAGGGAGGGTATTGTCAGGATACTCAACCATGACCTCGAGCTAATCAAGGAGCCCTTCCTGGACATCCACAAGCTGGTGCAGAGCGGTCTGAAGGTAGGAATGAGCTTGCTTTCATAGTGTAAACTGTATTGAAGGAATTACAGTGGTAGTATGATAATAGGGAAAAGAACTTGGCTGATGGAGTATGAAATATTTTTGTGACACATTTCTAGAGTAGGCGAGTAATGTGGGGGAGCCTTAACCCTAGTCTTTACAACGCAACTGTTTGCACCTATGTAAACGTGTGAGGAACATCTCCAGCCAAGACAAATCCCTTGAAAGTGGTGCCTGCTCACTATTAGCATTCAATTATGTAATTATACCAAGCAAGCAGTCATTCATCAAATCTGGTCGCGGCTAATCATTTTGCTATTATCTGCTAATTAACTGTACGTACAGCACACATCGTGCTCACTGCTAATTTTCCGCTAATTTTCACAAGATGGGTTAATGGCTTTCTTAATCTCTCCTATATTGTTCCCTTAAGGTTACTAATATCATGGTGACTTACTCAATACCCCACATGATGACTCTTTAAATTGGAACCTTGGCTACACTCTTTATTCATGTCAACAAGAACATTTTTATCGGATGTCTGTGGTAACTTTTTGCCCTCTCTTGCTCTCTTAGTGTAAAATGATGGGGGTTAGTATTATATGTGGTGTGCAGAGCTAAATTAATTGACATGTCTAAATTTCTGACAGGAAGTAGCATTGATGTAGCATTTACCTTGTCTGAGTGACCCACTACATGATAGGATGTCAGTGGGCAAGTGAACATGTGCTCTACTTCTGTTTGGTTTTGCACCCTCTCTGAGAAAAATAAACACAGGCAAGGAAGTAAAAAGAAATTAAGGTGCAAATGAGGTATCTTTTCTCATTTATATCTTTGAGGCTGGTGCAGATGTTTGGAAAATGTCAGATGTGTTGTAGAGTAGATGTTTGTCAACAAATTATGTGTAGTGGTGTGGTACTAGTTCCTGAAATATCTTCTTTCTGACATTGGAAATATTGCAAGATTTAGACATAAATTGTTTGTAATATGACATATCCTGTAGCTCTAAGAATTCTCTCTGGATATCTCAGTTACGAAGACATCTTCATAGTAATGTATTGATATTTATTTTTTATCCATAATCATTACTGCATCTCAGATTTAGAATCTGAAAATTGTTCTGGAATTGTTTAGATCGCACGAGGAGATGGTGTAGCTGGGAAGTTTGGGGGCACACTCCCAGACAGGAAGTTTATCTATCACGCATGCCTCCTGCTCCTCCACTGACAAGACCTTTTGTTTACAAGGAGTCAAACGGAGCACGGCATTTGAATATGCAACTGCCTCTTGCAGGATGCTCTCCCTGCTCTGCTCAGCTTTCTTATCATCATTCAATCCAAACTGGTTGTGGATAAAGTCATCATTATGACAATTAGACGTGGCTCAATCCCCCCGCAGGCCCCAGGAGTCCTATTCTGTGATGTTGGCTGCCAGAACGGGCTCCCAGCCACACGGGGTGGACAGGACCACGGGAGGGCTAAGGTGTTTACTGGCAGCATCAACAGGATGGAGCTGCCTTTATACAGAGAGAGGAACCCAGGCACCCAGGAGACAGGGCAGATAACAGGTTTATCATCAGCCCCATGCACATGCTTTGATTGTAATGTTCTGTGTTTCCTCCTGCTCTTCTATCCCCCTCCTTCCATGGATCCCCCCGGTGCCAATTAAGCTGAACTGCACAGAAACAATGCTGTGCTGTGGTGGTGTGGGCTCTTTGCTGCGCTGTGGGTGTTCTTCTCCTGAAATTCAATCTCTATACTCCAGTCCCCATCCCACCACACACACACACACAAACGTATGCGCACATGCTCGCGCGTGCGCGCATGCACACACACACACACACACACACACACACACACACACACACACACACACACACAGACTCTCACCGTGATAGTGGTCTCTCCAAACCTGACTGGACAGAGTTCTGTAGGATATGGCTCACAATTTCTATATGTGGCAGATTTTAACTATAGTTCTTACTACAATCTTGATGAAATTGGATTTTTGAGTCCAAAACAATAACATTTTTGCGATTTTAAATATGAAATGTAGATTTAATAACCCATATTTGTGCCTTACACACATACTAAAACAAACATTTTTGTCATTTTTTTTGTATTGTTCTGCTCCAATGTTCTACTGTTGCACATCAAACTCGGCAGAAGTGATTTGGAAGCACTGTAGTCATTTAGTTTGCTTGTTTATAAAAAATACAATAAAAAATAAAAAATAATGTTGATTACAACTTAAACTCTAAACGATACATACAGTTCTATCACCAAATAGAAAATTACCAACAGAAATTTCAAAACTTTCAGTCCAGTATTCAACAAACCAAGAGTTTCTTTTGCGGTAATTTGAGTTATGCTCAGATTTTACTAAATTCTCATGAAGTGTGAGGAGGCAATAGTATGTTGTGCATTATATATCCAAGTGCCACACAAGCACAGCTGTGATTCAGTGTTGTGTATCTCCTTAGTTTTACAGAGAGCAAAACTTTCAGCATACATGATTTATATACAGATATAAAGATGTCATTTGAGCACAATTAAACATGACACGACTGCAATTACCCTTCTTTTGAACTTTTTTTGGAGTTGCTCTCAAGGCAACAGTTAAAGCCAAAAAGATACTCTTTGATATACATGTAAAGCTTCTTCTATATTCTTTAATGTATAGTGTTTTTTGTAGACTTGGATGCTAAACTTCAGCCACTGTTCAAACAATGACAGCATCCTGCACTGTACAGCTTGAGAGAAGACGCTCCAGAGCAGCATATGTGATGGTTACAGTGAGTGTTATAAATGAAGACATCTGTGAGCAGCACCCCAAAGCTGACAGTCCACTGACATGTATTAGCCTGTGTAACAGGGGTGAGGGGAGTGGGAGGGGGCTCCAATAAAATATTTCACTGCTAAAACAAATAAGTCACAGCATGTTATTCTTTCTGTCTGCTGCTCTGCACTGTCAGCGGCCATCAGAGGCTCAGGGCTGCTCCCATACAGACTATAATAAGTGGCCTTACTCATCTTCACTATTTACTCTGCCTAGAAGCAGGGGTGGGGTCAAACTCATGTTGATCTCACTATTATCCTCAGACAGTGGGATGTCTGCTCGTGAAAGCTGAAGTGCTTACAAATATGTAGCAGGCAAAAAAAACGTCTTTCTATGAACTTTATGGCTCAGATGATGGATTATATATTATTCTTGGTTGGTGGGAGGATTACTGTATCATGGGAGTGCTGTGTATCTCCCATAGAATTGATGTATTAACAGGTGGAGGGGTTGCAATGGATATTTGACTGTGTGATTCTCATTGCACAAGAGAAAAGCAGGGAATACTACACAGGATGTGTGTATTGTCTGTGTGTGAGGGAGGTGTCAGTGTACATGCTTCAGGTAGTCTTTGAGTGAAGGGCGTATACATTGTTATGCTCCAATCAACTCATGTGGAATGTCTTTTGGTGGAGGAATGCCCATGAGCCAGTGAGGAAGGATCAAAAGGTTCAGGGTAACAATGCATGAGCCACCACATGCGTCACTAGGACTCAAAGACAGCTGCCCCTGCAGAATTGGAAATCGTAGCGTTGTGTGTGTCACTGCCTCCGCCACTCAGACAGGGTCAGCATTCCATGTAATGCACCGTGAGATGTGAGATAACAACCGCTCCACATCCCTGCACCTCACTTTCCCAGCTTTCTGTGGAATGACGCCAACACTTTGACAGTGCCAAAGCCAGAGCCCCAGAGAACAGAATTGGAGGGAAAGAAGGAATGCAGAGGCAGGTGTTTGTGAAAAATGAAGAGATAATACCTCATGAGAGATTCAATCAGAACCCCTTGCCTGGCTGTAGAAGAATGATGGCAGTCATAAAAAAGACAAAGATGTTCTGGACGAAAATGGACGGAATGTGTTTTAAGTTGACACAGCAGAGTAATTTGTATAGTTTGATAGAGCTTTGGAGATGGTAGGCACTATAACCAGAAACATTAACATGTGTTATGTAGGAATAATGTCCCCATAACAGTCAGGGAGCTATAAGATAAAGTTACTATGTAAAAAAGCAGAGAATCTTGTAGCCTACTTCTAAATCTTCCTCATCTTCGTACATATATATAATTCATTAAAAAAAACAATTTAATGACACAAATATGAAGCGTTACACAAAGTATAAGTGCATACATTATGATAGCTAATTAGATGTACTATGACACAAGGCAGAACAACATTCCTAAATCTAAGTGCCACCTCTAATTTAACTTTACAATGGACAATATGTAGAACCTGTAGTTTGTTCATTCTCTACATGAGCTTGTTTATACAGTATATTAGTTTTTGAGCCGTGCCAAGAATATCTTACTTACTGCAGCTTTGGCAGTAGTTTTACCATGATCAGTGCTCAGGTTGGCACTTTGTCTTATTTTAATCAAGGTATCTCCTTGGATTGGCTCTGCAGTGAAAGGCTCTCTGATGCAGTGTTTGTTTCTTATGGCTCTGGTGCCAGCTCTGCTGTTCGCCTGCTGCTGAAGGAGCTAGTCATTAGCAAGGAAGCTAATATTTCAGCTCATTTAACCACTGTATATCTTGGTGGTCCCACCCCCCTTTGGCTCTGTATCTAGGCCTCTTTGGAATTGTGGTTTTTGACCCACTCCCTACGGTGAGTTTATTTTGGGGATGTGGGTCACTGCATCCCCAAATCCAGCATATAGATCCAGCATTTCAAGGTGAGGTGGAGTATTTCTCTTCCCAAGATGAAACCTTTTGACATTCTTTGGCAAAGTGCAGTCACCTCTGCTCTGAGTAACATGCAGCTGTATAGTGTGCTGCATCCACTCCCACATAACTCCTTTTTTATTTGACTTCAATGATCTGACATTTAGTAGTACTCATAAATTTTTGCAGAGGAACTCTGCCTTTTGGGGTGGAGATTTATTTGTCAACTTTCACAACATTTCACTTTATATTCAGATTTATGGAACCCCTGTGGCTTATCATGTGGGCCTCTGTTGTTGCTCATTGGTACTTCAAGTACATTCCTTCGCAAAGAGTCATCTCTTTTGCATTCGCATGTGGTCTGTGTCACTGCTGCATTTGACTGGGCAGGGCCTAATGCAGTCCATACAGAACTAGGAGATCCAGTACACGAATTTATGATGTGTGTTCCTTGGCTTGTGACATAGACTACACCTATCCAGAGCCTGCCACTCCAGTGTAAACCAAGATATTTATTTATCCTTTAAGGAATACCTGAAGGATGAGACAGCTGTGTTAATTGACATAATGTGTCTTTGCTTGCCATGAGTAGGAGAACTTTTCTGCATGATGCTCACTTTTGCTTTTTTATTACTTTGTTAGTGAAAGTAAAAAAAAGTCGAGCTGTTTTGGGATACAATCACACAGGGACCACTTTATAAACATTCTTCACACCTAAGCCTAGCATTCTGTTCATTCTTTTGTCAAGAAGAAATAGTGAGGGAGAGTACAACATAAATAAAGGGCCGACCTGGCTTGCCTTGCCTAGGGAATGAAATGCTATAGCTGATTATTACAGCTAACTATGATGGGAGGACCACCAGGGTAGTGACAACTGATGTAGCTGCCTCCGGGGTGAGACAAAGGTTTACATATTACACAAGCAATTTAGATGTTTTCTAAACATGTTGCCAAGACAGTGGGAGTTGGCAGCTTCTTCCTTGTTTAGGTTTTCTTTTTTCCTCTTTTACTCTGCCCCTCTAACCCAACACCCCCCACCCAAGCCTTGAATTTTGCATGGATTTTGTGTAAACCGGGAAAGAGCGAGGGGACGGGGAGCAAAAAGCATGGACTGAAGCACTCTGCACTTTTGTGCTCTCTATGAACTGTGAGTGAGCTAATAAATTCTTTCAGCCACTCAGCGTAGCATTCACGGATATCCCCCAAAGATTACACACACAAATCACTGCACAATGGAGGCCACCGGGAGGGCCTGGGCGTCACAGGGGCCCCCGACCCTGAGGACAAGCGCACATAACCAGGCTGCAGAGAAGACTGGGCAAAGGCGGGGGGTTGTAGAGGAGGTGCAGCTCTACTCAGAGTCAAATGCTTTATAATGGTTGGTAATGGTATATTCAAGGAGGTTGGTGAAGGTGTGAAGTGAAACAGGCGAGGGTAGAAAAAGAAAGAATGAGAGAATAGCAGGGGTGTGAAAGGGAATGTGATGGATAAATAAAAAAAGGGGGGGGGGATTAGGGAGGTTGAAGAATTAAAGGGGGTGGGGGGTGATGGGTGTGCAGGGGTTGCATGTAGTGGTCTTGGTGATGATGAAGATGACCGAGGGGGGTGATTCCAACCCCACACAGCCAAGCAGAAGCCGAGGAGGGACATAATTAACTCCTGGATCTTTTGTGTTTCTCATCTGACTGCAGGGTGGAGATGAAAGGGGCCTGCTAAGCCTGGCATTCCATCCCAATTACAAGAAGAATGGCAAGCTCTACGTCTCCTACACCACCAACCAAGAGCGCTGGGCCATCGGACCACACGACCACATTCTCCGTGTGGTTGAATACACCGTTTCGAGGTAATGGGAGAAGTGTGCCAAATCTACCTTAAATATGGGTTGCTCAGTGCCTGAAAGGACACTAAAACTTGAACTGCTTCACGGTCTACAGGAACTGACTTATCTGTTCATCGCTGTGACATCGCTAGACATGCATTTCTTTATGTAAAGTGTGCTTATTTAACCAAAAATGACTTTGAGGTATCTATATTACAAAAAATACAATTCGAAGGCAAAAGGCATTTTACTATGTGGTCAATTGTAAGGAAGGTGAGTGTAATTCTCACAATCTCGATTCTCACAATAAATGTTTTATGAATCTTCTCATTTCCTAATTGTAATGTATAAACAGGTAAGTATTATAATGCAATATGAGAGAGAGAAACGTTTTGAATTCAGAGTCCTGGAGGGATCTATATTATTGACTGTTGAAACCAACAACATTGATCAGTCCCATTCCTGCCAGAAACCGTGTAAATCAGAGTAAATATGAAAGGTTCAAGGACACACAGAGTCATTTCTCTAAAGATGCAATGAAAAACAATTTTTGTCTTATGGGGATTAAGAATGTAGGTCAAACTAACTTTCAGTGTTTTGCTGAATATGCGATGGCCGTTCATTTACAAGACTCAACTTGATGACAGCTGTATTTTGCCATTTGCTGTGTAGATGTTTCACACTCCCTTCACAATGACCCATGATTAGGAAAAGAATCTTCTCTCACGAACGTGTTTAAGTGTTACATTTAATTTGCATAATCACAGTTGTATGTTTGACTTAATGACCTAATCTTAATTACAGTCTTGGCATGCAGTCTTGGTGACTGCAGTGTATAGTCCTTAATTTGAGGGTCCAATAGAGAAATGACAGTTAAAGTAGTTGATGGTAGTTTACGAGAGCAATTTTTTCTTTGGCAGGCTGCCTTTTTAAAAATTGCAGGACTACCCAAAATAACACATCATGAAATATTTGTTGCTGATACTGCGAAGCCAAATCCTCACTTTGCACTAGGAATTGTGAAACATTTTGAAGTCTGTGTTACATCCTCAGAATTCCACCCACTGTCTTCGCCTTAATGGGCCAATGCATTAGATTTAGACTAAATGTCTCCAGACAACAGAGTTTTTAAACCCATTTAATGTTGGATTTTGTCTGGTGTATCATGTCAGCGTTTCTTATCCATGCCATCGTATCATTTTATGCACCAACACAATTATTCGTTAAACTAATTAGAGACTATCAGAGTGTGCACTCATTTATAAAATCATGTCTTACGCTGCATATTTCTAACTATTTCATTTCTTCAGTGGCTTTTACCCCATTCAAGATACAGTTGTGGGCCAACTGTGGGGCATCCAAAAGCCACTTAGCAACACCCTACTATGGTGTATAGCTTTGAATATTTATGTGAGACCGTTTGGAAGCATCTAGGTACAGAAATGTTGTGGACACTCCTTATAAATATTTGTCACTTTGCTATATAGGAATCATAATTTTCGAAACGTGATGACAGGAACCAAATGTCAATGATGTTTTATGTTTTCCTCAGGAAAAACCCAAACCAAGTGGACACCAGGACGGTCCGGGTGCTAATGGAAGTAGCAGAGCTGCACAGGAAGCACCTAGGAGGCCAACTGCTTTTCAGCCCTGATGGTCTGTTACATATCGTCCTGGGAGATGGCATGATCACCCTGGATGACATGGAGGAAATGGACGGACTCAGGTGAGATCACAAGTCAGATGATCATGTACAAATGATTGAGTGCTTTTGGATTTCCCAAGACTGAGTCTTTTTCTAGCTCGTACAATTGTGAAGGTGTTTTTTGTTTGTGTGTTTGAATGCAGTGATTTCACAGGGTCTGTCCTAAGGGTAGATGTGGACACTGACTGTTGTACGTCACCCTATTCCATACCACGGAACAATCCGTACTTCAACAGCACCAATCAGCCACCTGAAATCTTTGCCCATGGATTACATGACCCAGGCAGGTGAGTGAAACATTTCATGAGAAACTTCCGCAACATCATACTGAAGAACTTAACAGCTGTTCCTTGCAAAAAGATCCACCCTTCAATGTTGGGCTACTACAACTGATGCAAACCTTTTTTTTTTTTTGAATTAAAAAATGAGTCGCTTTCATAGAGATGATCCTAATACCCTGATTTATAATCGCTGTTTTTTGGAAAGAGTTTCAAAAACTCAGGCTGTTCTTATGCCAACCTGCCACCTTGTAGTTGGTTAGTGTCAAAACATCACTTCTGTTTCTCCTGTATTCATCCCTGGTATTCTGTACTGTAGGTGTGCAGTGGATCGGCTTCAGACGGACAATGGGAGTCTCCTAATCCTCTGTACAGATGCCAGTGGCAAAAACTCATCATCAGGAAGAATACTGGAGATTACAAAGGGGAAAGATTATGGTGGGTTACAATTTCCATGAAATTTCACAAAAAATGTTCATAAGATTTACCTTTATTAAGTTTGGAAGGAGTTCATTATTTTGCAATGTTAATATAGCTTGTGATAAAAAAAACTTGAGTAGAGTTTTGTTTGATGGCATTACGTCTTAAGAAAGAAATGAAAATCCATTAACCTCTTGGATAACCTTTCATATTTATTCTGCTGAAAATGACATCTGTTTTTACAAATGTCTTTCATTTTGTAAGAACATGGTGTTTTGGCAACAGGTTCAGAAAACACACCGGATTGAGTGCAGAGACAGTGAAGGTTAAATGTAAAAATGATGTGATCTAGAAAGATTCCCCCCTTGTGGAGTGTAGATTTGCCAAGGGAATGTGAGATTGTGTCCACAATTAAGATTTAAAGCTGTCAACAACAGTAACTGTCTAGATGATGTTTTAGCATTGTTGAAAACGCAGCTGAGAGGGGCCGCGTTCTTCTCACATTGAGAAAATAATCAATAGCACCAGTGCCTTGACAATGCTTAGCCTACATCTCTTAACAAAAAAACAAATTACTGCTATTTGTTCCAAATTACACTGGGCTGGTTATCTTCTTGACAATGAGTGTTGCTTTGGCAACCCAAATTAATCCTTCAACCTTGATCTCTCACTCCAATTTAATGCTGGTTCTTGTCACAGACCGCCCCTCACTTGGCTAGATCCCTGACGTAGCCAGTTACCCAAACTCCAAAGTGATTACAGTTGGGAAATGAGCACACCACCAAGTCTTGGATCATAAATTTTTAAAGGCAGCAAACCTCCATTCATATTTCCCTTTGCCAAGACAAGTGTAAGACAAGTAAAAGATTAATACATTCTCTTCCACTTCTGATAAGGACATTTTATAGTCATAAGTTGGCTGCCAGGGAGGAAGTCTTCAATTATCGTGCTGTCCCATTTAAAACAAGATTCACTCTTTCTTCTTTGTCCTTATAGAAGTGAGTTTCTACCACACAGCCATTATTTCTAATGGACCATTGACAAAATGAAATAAATGTTGTTTATCTTTTTGATTCTAACACAACAAAACAACACTCACTGTAGACACAAATTAAAATAAATATAATAAAAGCACTAAAGTAAATCAGTTGATTACAACCCCTGAAGAATGCAGATTGATCAATATTGTGATTACATTGTATCTCAGTGAGATGGAATCTATTGCTTCTATGACAAAGCTGTCTGCTGGTGATACGTGCAGTCAGCATATGGTAATAATATGTATGGATGACAAGTAGTTGGATAATTAGCAGTGCCTAAATGAGACCTTTACGTCCTTTTCCCTCAGAAAATGAGCCTTCTGTCTATGACCTGCAGTCCAGTGGAGGGGCACCACCTGTGGGAGGCTTCATCTACAGGGGCTGCCAGTCAAGAAGACTGTATGGCAGTTATGTATTTGGAGATAAAAATGGGTGAGTAAGAAAAGGGCTGACTGTTGAAAAAGTACTGATTAATAATGCAAGTGAACATTACGTTTCTGTATGTTGTGAAATCTTCATAGACTCCCTATGCTCTTGAGCTGGGCCCTCCTTTATTTTGACTTTGATAGATTGTACTAGCTCCATTTAGTGGCTACTGGTGTTCAAGTTCAGTTTATTTGTCAGTTATCAGAAACATCTTCATTCTTTTTGAGATCAACATGTCTCTTCCTTCTCTTCTCACACTGAAAAATGTGTCCTTTGCATCGGCATGTGCCAAAGTAAACACAAAGTTCCATGCACGTGGGGGAAAACAAGTTTGTTTTCAATGTGTGGTCGTTTAATTCTGTGCCTCATTACAATTTGGGGGCATATTGTTGTGGCTAAGTGAAGGCTCCGGCATGATGTTTGTTTTGAAACCAAAAGCCAAGGTCTTAAATACCACCATGTGGGACACGAAAATGGGAAGATGGGTCAATGAACCATGTTACGAGAAGTAAAAGTTGTCTTTGTTTCCAGATCTCAACTGTAACATGGCGAATCATCTGCAAATTAATTGCATTGTATTTCTCTCTTGTAAATTTAAGACATGTGCATGCTATGTACAGACCATACTATAGGGTATCATCTGACAGTCTCCATGAGATATACTGACAAAGCGGTGGATGTAGTAATTGACCTACTCTGTGTGTTTCGTTTGCCTCAGTAACTTGCGGATCCTCCAGAAGTCTACATTGTCAACATCAGCAAGTGGTGAACAGTGGCAGGAGAAAGCTCTGTGTCTGGGCTCAGCTGGCTCCTGTGGCTCTATGCTTGTGGGACACATCTTGGGTTTCGGAGAGGATGAACTGGGTTAGTAGGGAATTGATAAGAAACCTTCACAGTTCCACAGATTTTCTGTCTCTTCTTGGAATATCAGTCTTGTTCTCCCTGACTTTTCTTTCTTTCTTCTTTTGTTTTTTCCTTCCTCACTGTATCCAGACAAATGACAGCTATGTGTTAACATATTTTATGAAGTTTTACAACAAGAACCCTTGAATGCTTGTTGACTTCAAATGATGGATGTCAAAACTATGGAAAAATCATGACTTAGATTCAGTTTATTGTATATTTATGGTGTGGAATTTTCCAGTTGGTTATTTAACAAGATGTAAGTAACCTTTTACTTTAACAGAGCATAGAACCTCGACTGAAAATCTAAGAAAATTGCAATACCCAGTCAGCAGGAAGTGACATTCAAAACTACAGGGAAACTAATACCTGTTTGACTTTACCTTAATGGCACATTCCCAACAGGATATTAAAGAGTATATACTTACTTGTGGATTAATTGTCATTTCCATAAGATAGCAATGATACTCCAATGACCCACTCACTGTATCGGGCCACCTACAAGGCAGATGTGTTACTGTTTACATGGGGGGCTGCAGCATTAAGATAAGATAGGGTGAGCTGAGGTGAGTGGGTTAATATGATACAGAACATTTTACCACTTGGACCCCCACCAGACACTCACAGAATTATTAACTGTCAGCTCTGGTGTTTCTGATTACAACGAACACATGATGTGGATCACTCACACAGCCATCAGACACGTTTGACCAGAGTTCTTGCCAGGTCTTGGAGTTATTATTTGATGAGGAATTTAAAGATTCCTGCATTTGATCATGATTTGCAAGTGGTGGAAGAATCATGGAAGGGGGCAGGAGTGTGTCCCAAAGTATGGGCCCCACAGACACATGTTTACAATTTGTCCCCTTATGGAATTTTCTCGCGGGCTTGTTCCTCATTAAATTATCCGCCTGGTTCCCAGTCATGAGTATCCAATTGTCCCATTAAACTTTTTCTTAAAGTCCTTTGGCAAGTGCAGCATTGCAGAAGCTTTAGCTACACTCATTCTCTTCATCTCGTATCCTATGTCCTGTCCTTTTGTCTCCTTTCCTCATTCTTGCACATGAATTGGACATGGATGTTTACATGGTATTGCACTTATTTGTGTCCTCAAGCATGAAGTTAATCACTGGGAAGTATTCAGCACTTTATATAGAACGTAATGCAAATCATGCAGATGGATTTTTTCCATGTGACTTTTCTTTTTTTTCAGGCGAAGTCTACATACTGGCAAGCAGTAAAAGCATGGCACAGTCACATAGTGGGAAACTCTACAAACTGGTGGATCCCAAAAGGTACAATCAAGAAGTACTTTTTTTCTTGGGGGGTGGTTTAAATGTGTCATATTTTGTTTTTCCACCATCATATGCTTGTAGAGTGTGGTCCTAGGTCCACAAGTAAGTGATCCCTCAGTACTTATACATACCATTTAATGAGATCTAATTTCATGTTGAATTCATTTTATGGTGAGACTAAGATAATCCCACATATACTGTATGAAGATCTGACACTCACGCAGCCATGGGTCTATAGTTACTAACATTTCACAGCAGTGACGTATTTTCAGTCCTCACTGCTTACACATGTCCCCTTTCCACACACTTAGCATATCGCTGTGACCAGAACCTTTATGCCCTTCAACAAGTCATCACATCACCACCTGCCTTGGCCAAAACAAATGCTGAGCAGGAACTGGAGAATAATCATAGCATTTCAAAATGTTAGTGTAAAGTATTGCTAACAGCAACATCAACTAGCTGACAGTGTTCACTTTAGTAACTATTGCCTGCTGGTTATTTTCAGAGCATTTGACAGCAGGGTTTATTCTGCTGAGAGTAAGGAAAACACAAAGGCACCTGTTGTCAAGCAAAGAGACCTCCACTTATTCTGTTTAAGTACATGTCGAAACATATGCACATGTCCATACATATAACATAGAGCACGTTTTACTCGTCATTATGTGGACGGAGTTCAACAACACTGCCTGCAACACAGGCATCAACTTTTCTTTAAATGGTGCAAAGCCAGTCCATTTCTGTGCAGCTCAATTAGTTGATGTTAAACAACTGGAATGTGCAGGGAACAGGCGTGTGAGTGCAACTTCATAATTCAAATGCGTGTGTGTGTGTGTGTGTGTATGTATGTGTGTGTCACTGTGTCATAATACTTACCATATGTATCACAGTATTAGAAATCATTCTGATAGTGATGGATCTATAAACTGTTTGTACAAAGCCAAGTACATGTGAAAAACATTTGTCACTCACGACCAGAAAATATGCAGACAGGGCATGAATTCGTCCCACATGATACAGGAGGGATGTATAAGCTTTTCTTTCTGATATATTGCCCTGGCAGTGAAGAAATCACTGCAAACATAAGCATACTTTATAATTCAAACCAATCGCTTCTTAGGTTTCAAGCTGAACCCCCATATTTCTGCCTATCCTCTTATCAGGGCTTTTGTAGGAAGTTGAGAGACTAGGATCCTGCAGGGTTAGGGCGGTCTGCTCAGGTCAGTAAGTGGGTCATATCCAACTTTGAACTTACTTAATGCACAGGAAAGGTCCCAAACGAATAATATTTCTTTAGGCTAGGTCAGATTTGATTAAGAGACGCAGATAAAGTAAGAGAGGCAGACTCGGGGAGAGTGAATTTGCATGCCTCAGAATCACAATAGAAATGTATCCGCAGCTGATTATTCCTGGGTGACGACAGTGCCACCCAGGCATTAGCACAATTAATTACAGCACAGATGTTTCAAAGGGGCCCTGGTGGCTCGCTCCGTATTTATGTTTTCTGGCATGGCCACTGGACGCATTTCTCCCAAAGAACAATTCTTTCCACCATCAACTGGACTTGTTTAGTCTGTGCGGACCCTGTGGTGTTGGATTCTTGACTCCTAATACATTCTGGCTTCATTATTAGGATCTTGTTACAGGGAGGATGGAGAGGGGGTGACAGGGGGGAGTAAATGGGGTAGCTAACGTGTCTGACCTCAGCGCGTTATCAAGTCTGGTGGTCCTTCCCTTTTTTCTCCTCCATACTGCAGGGACATCTGGACCCTAAAGCCCTCACAGAAAGAGGTTTGTTTTAGAGTATGGTGGTTTTTGTGGTCCAGTATAGCATCTAGCACTGTGTTTTGATCAACTGTGTGTTTGGGAACATAGAGGGGGGAAAAGAGGAACTGTTAGGGCGAGTGGTAAAGGCTTACAGGGAAACATCAGCCATAAAATCCCTCAGCAGTGTTTGTGTAAACATGTCCTGGCCAGATGACTTCATTTCTAGGTATTTGTTTGTCAATTGGAGTGCCCCTCCAATAATAAATAGGCCACCATGCATTTTGAAACATGCTGAATGTGTGTGGTGTGAGAGTGTATGAAAAGAGAGAGAGAGAGGGGAGAGAGAGAGAGACTGGGCTTGTTTGTGTTATACCAGTGGGATAGAAATATTTCCACTCATATTATCTCTATATGATGACCTAGGATGTGTTTAAAAGCTCTGAATAATTAGTAACTGGACCTTTGAGTTCAGATTCTCTTCTGTCGATCCCAAAGGTTAAGAATGGACAAGACAAGTTTATTCAAAGTACTTTGAATAAGACATAAAAAGGCTTTAAGACAAGATTAAAAAAAAGTTAATATATAGAGTGAAATATGTAGATAATGTAATGTCTGATTGAGACAAAAATGTTTTCTTTTGCTTCTCAACAATCTTACTTCCTCTGTGAGCCTTGAACAGTAATTGAACAAAGCAGTAGCCCTCAAACTGAGTGAAACCTCAGTTTGATTGTGATTTTCTCTGCTCATATACTGTAGGCAGGTATTCGTCAGCAAGTCTGGCTGCTTTTCAGCCCCACTGAGTCTGCATTTAATAACATAATTATTTATACAGTGAGAGCATTATGTTTATGCCAAGAACAAATAATGCTAGAAAGATGCCTTTCTTTTTGAGAAAAGAAACATACTAACAAACAACATGATGATATTATCATACAGCACAAGTCAGGGATTTGTTTCAGTCCCTCTGTGTATATACAATACACCATGGGAACCATCTAATAAAGTTATGTGTTTATCATATAATTCAAAAGGCACATGTTGCCCTCCATCCATGCATGGACAGAATCTGCCTTGCTCTTACAGTTGGTTCTTGGCAATAGCTTAATTGTAACATATAGAGCCAGACCTCCTGCTGATTTCTGGTGTAAAATGCAGTTTGCCTTTCTGTTTGTTACAGCCCCTCTCCACAGAGAAGAAGGGAAAGCTCTATTACGCCGGACTTTTCACACAATCAGGTTTTGTCAGCTGCAGGCTGGACTGATTGAATTACAGTGAGCAGAGACCTTAAAAAGACACTGAACTTTGTATAGGGTCCTGGGACCTTTTTTTATGAACTACATTAGCCATGGAAGTCACAAATCACTGGATATGCAGGGGAAGGAGACCGCGGGTGCTCGCTTGTGGATATATTTATCTGTATGTGTGCCTCTCTGTGTTACTGTGTGGGTGGTGGGTACACGCGAACATGCACATCTGTGAGCCTGTGTGAGCGTGTGGTACGCTAGCTCCCAGCACGCTGCAGAAAAAAGCCCTTTCTTTATTTTCCTATCCCTCCTAAATCTTCCTGCATCTCTGCTGTGGTCCTCCCCTTGACAAAGCTGCTTGCCAGTCCCACTGAATAGCCCTGGCTCCTACAATACACAGTAAATTTCTTGCACAATTAAAACAGGGAATGAAGCTACAAAAGAAGCCCCCAAACAATGGAGTCGGATGACAAAACAGCAAAAGAGACCACACTGGGCCGTTTGATTAAGCCATTGTTAGTGCGCACAATGTACACCACTCCACAGCCCTTTTCTCACATATACCTCATGTCAATCAAACAGGCCCTGTGAGCCAACAAGCTAAACACACACACACACACACACACACACTCACACACACACACACACACACACACACACACACACACTCACACAGACAAACATAATAATCAAACAGATCAGCTCAAATTTGTGGGAGAGCATCCACACTGCTCTGATGGCACAGACCTGAAAGGATGTCAGTGTTAAGATATGTTAATGTTTAGCTGATATAAGGACAGAAGAAAGGGCAGATTTTACTCTCAACCCGCATCAATTTTCCTATTTCTCTGTTTTACTTTTTCAATCATTCTTGAAGTCGTATGCTTAGCCCGCTTTCCTCTCTATTTTCATTTCAATTATGATGTGATCTGCAATTTATTTGTCTGATTTTTGTCGTCATCATCATCATCACGCTCTCTGTCCATGTAACTACCTCATGTGTGAGCACTGTCGCCCTTCTCCCTCTCCCTCGCTCTCACACATACACCACCCCTCCCAAAGTTGATAAATTCCCACAGTGGCTGTTGACCCAGCTGCCTTTGTCAAGTGGCGCTACCAGCAGGTGCTGTTTTCACAGCCACCCTGGCAGTCGTACAAACTGTTTAGTAGCGCTGCTGACCCCTGCCTGCTATTAACAGTGTTAGCTACAGACCCCCCAATCCTCCAGGGACTCTTACTCTTTCTCTCTCTCCCTCTTTTTCTGTTTGCTTCCCTCCTTCGCTCTTTTTTAACTACATGCAGCCTGCAACAACAAAAGCCAGTGTGGATGGAGTCTGGAGTTGGGTGCTGATGGGAGCATGGGAATCACCCCCCCACCCCCCTCCCCACCCTCCAAATTTAAAGCAACTTTAATGCACACACACACACACACAGTCGCAGTATTGTCACTGCCATCAGTCAGTGTGTCTGTCACAGCATTTGCAACACATTTTTCAAACTGGGAAGTAAACACTCACTCAGTTAAATAAATGCCGTTATCATCACACAACATCATAGTTTGAGTCATTTTCCACCAGCTGACACATTTTTACTGGAAGTTGAAGTCTGTATCTTTCCACGCAGTCAAACCTGTACAGTAGGTAAAACAGAAATAATATTTACTGTACGAGTGAAGGTCAGAACAGATGATGAAGAGAGCACCTAGGAGTGAATTCAGAGTAAACTCAACTACCCAGATGGATGTAATACGGGTAATTTAAGACACTGCTGATTTCACTTGTAATAGTATCCTGGTTGGAGATCGTAAGCTCCACCTGGTTTTGGTTGTACTGCTGATTGACCATTTGTTCTCCAGAGGAATGGTATATATATGCTGTATATCTCGTGTATATATATATATATATATATATATATATATTTATTTTTTTATTTTTTTATACACACTCACACACACTGACGTCACTACTCATGCCTCTCAGCCCTCATACCATCACCAGTTCACAGGAGTCCAGTTACCATGCCTGTGTGTAAAAGTGTGTGAGTGTGTGTCCTTTAATGTCCAGCAGATAGTGTTGCCTTGTCGGCATTTTTACCTCAGTACAACAGAACTGTTTGCACATCTATATTTCTCCCCCTCTCTCTCTTCCACAAACGCACACACAGATAAATGTGTGTGTGTGTGTGGCCAGTGGGCAACAGGCAGTAACCCACACTTCACATTTGAACTTGATTACGCACCCACTGTATTATTTCCAGATTTGTAGAGCGTGATATGAAATAATTCTGTTTCAGCCCATTTGCTGATGTGCGTGTCTGGATGTTTGTCTTAATATGGAACGATCACAATATGTCTCTTTGGTGTTCAGACTTTACGCATGTGGTGTGGAGATGTGTGTGTTTGTGTGTGTCTGCATTTTCCAAATCATGTTTATATCTGCGGGAGCCCAGTGTTAACCCTATGCCTTGTTTTGTTCTTCAAGTAGGGAGAATTTAAGAAAACATGAGTAAAAAAAAACAAAAAAACCCACACTTTGCCTCAGTATTGTTGTAGCTGTATAGTTTAAATCCATCTTAGACACTAGATTCACACTTGGCATGCTATGAATTGACAACATACTGTACAGGAAAGCTGCCAATACACTGATGACAAATTGGTGGAAAAGAAATCTACCAATTATAGAGATATAAACACATTTTAACTTGCTACAGAGATTTAAAAACCCTATGTCCTACTATCATCATCATCATACGATGATTATCATATGATAAAGACATGTATTATTGTTGTTTGCAAAAGCAGATTTCTTGACCTCGTCGTATCATTCAAAATCGCCTCACATTATAGTAAACAAATGGCTTTAACTGCCACAATACACCAAAGTGTTAGACAGAAACTATTTTCTACAGTTTTTCCACATATCACTGTATTGTATAACTGTTTACCTTAGCCAGTAAGAGTTGGATTATTTATTTATTTATTTATTTGCTGTTTTGTTTGTTATTTTTAGAAATGTTATGAACGGATTTTGCACAAAAGTTTGTGGAAAGTGTGGTGATCTGGCAAATAAGAACTGATGCTGGGTGTAACTTCTCACAGAAGGGTTCAAACGTATAACCACACTCATGAAATTTAGTGCATTAATTATCCATTACTAGCTGAATCAAAGAACCTGTGGACACTGGAGAACTCATTTCTGTTTCAATTTGAGATACAGTATAACTACACACACCCTTACTCTGCACTTTGCGTGCCTTCCATAAATCAATGCGACCCTGTTTACATCTCTAATTATTTTCAGTAGAGTCATTGTTATTGGATTTAAGCTCAACATTTAACCCAATTTAAAATAATGAGGGAATGACTTAACCCTGCAGCCTCAGAGCCAAAGATTTCCATTTTTTGTATTCCCTCTCTACTAGACAACTAGAACACTAGGGAGGGAATGAGTTCTGTAATAATTATACTTAATAATCATTATAAATAATAAATTCTCTAATAATTAAATGTTCTTTTCTCATTTCAAGGAAAAAGTACATAACAGCGGACTTTTGAAAAATCATAAAATAATGATTTTAATTTTCGAAAAATGAAATGAAAACTGTCACCACTCCCAACCATTTTTATAATAAACAATCTGAAAACATCTTAGCAATTGAATGGCTTTAACACCTCTTTTTCTCTTTCTTTCCCTCTTATATCCCACTCCATCACTTTCCCCACTTCTTTCTCTGGCTGCTGTCTCTGGTCTTGTCTCTCCTCCATGTGCGTATCTCACTCACTGACTCAAGTTGCAATGATTGGCTGATTATCTAGTATTGGCATCACATCCCCTGCGCTGTAAAGGCTGGGAAAGCTGTGCTGCTTAAAATAGAAGCGCTCAGTCAAAATTCAATCATTCTTGGTAATTTATAGGTTATAGGTCTGGGTCTGTATAGGATGGCGTCGGCCCAAACCCAGGGCCCTCTATTAGTGACTTCGGTATTTAGTGATAATATTAAATTAATGCCTGGCCCTACTTTGTGTAATTTGTCACCATGGCATGTGATGCTTGTGTCCATTACATACTGACTTTCCCTCCTTCTTTTGAACAACTGTTGCAGGCCTCATGCCCCTAAGGAGTGCCAGCGTCAGGTGGAGCCTCCAGAGCTGCTGATGACAGCTTGTTCCAGACACTGTAAGAACGGACACTGCACTCCTACTGGCAAGTGCTGCTGCAGCCCCGGCTGGGAGGGACCCTTCTGCCGAGTTGGTGAGTACCTTTTAGGATATCTGCATCTGCTGCTCTCAGAGTTTCTGAATCTGAACAAACATCCATGTGTTATTCCTTTCCAGATGTGCAAATGAGTTATAGTAATGCAAAACATAAACAGTAGGCCTGTATAGTTTTTCTTATAACTCATCGAAAACCTATTTGACCTTTTGGGACTTCAGTTCTGAATGACTCACAACCCCAGATTGTGTTTCTTGTCATCTTATTACTTTACTTTTAACCACCTCTGTTTACCTCTTTTCCCTCTCCGTGATGTAGCCAAATGTGAACCAGCCTGCCGCAACGGAGGAGTGTGTATGGAGCCCAACAAGTGCCTGTGTAAGAGCGGCTACTCCGGCGCCCAGTGTGAGAAGAGCGAGCGGGGTATGCCCAACGACCAGGAGAAAGATGGTATACTGGACCACATCATTGACATGACCTCGTACCTCCTAGATCTGACCAGCTATATCGTATAGGGGTGCGCAGAGGGGGGCTGCTCCCCACCGTCATCCTCCAGTTGACACAAATCTACCTACCACCACCAGCAGACTCTAACGAGGTGTCCTTAATATGGCCTCTTAACCTCCCTCACACCCACACAGGCATGTACACATAACATACAAATACACACACAGGATCCCCGTCAGACTGCTTTTCATCCACATCACCATACCAAACTCTTCGTCTTTTCGCCTATAAGCTACTTGCTCTTGAGCACCAGGCCTGGCATCCAAGCCGTGTTCACATTTCAGACAGTCCTGCAGACAGCAGCGAGATGATTGACAAGCATGGCCAAGTTATGGAAGTTCCACTAAGACATTTCCTCTCTTGTTCAGCAAATGCCTGCACATGGCTGACTCCACAGGAACAGGAACTCCACAGGAATAGACCATTTTAAACCAAGACTTTGGATCTTTTCAGGGGCTATCTGTTGCCTTACTTTAGACCCCCCAAAAAATGGAGTTTGAGGCATTGCAGCAGAGACAGATGATTGTTCAGGGGTTCTCTAAGGATTCAAATTGTGAGGAGTGGCGTGGCTCACAGATCCAATTTGTGCTCATGGTCCCTTCAAAACACAGCAAAATATGTCTACATACAATACACAGACTTTGAAGGAACCTCATCTTCAACTGTAAAAACCTGAGAAGTCTATGAGAAGCGTGGGTCACAGAGAGCCCACAGTGCTTTGTGCTAAACTATTCTAAAGGCACTAATACAAGAGGGATAAACCAAGTTGTCTCACTTTTGATGTTGTATTTAGTTTGTGGGCACATTGTCATAAAAAGCTATAACAGTATACAGTATGTATACTTTGTTTTGCAACACTCTTTTGCTATCAATGTACAGAATGGATCTACAACAGAGGACTGTTACGTAACACAGAAATAGGAACGAGTGAGAACATTGTACTTTGTCAAAGCCAGTTTCATACAATCTGAACGGAGTTATTAGCTCCCATGCACTGTATTCATTTTTTGTTTTATTCACTTTATTATTCAAAATGAATTTAAACATTTATTAAAAGCGCAATGAGAGTAGTTTCACATTGTCACAGATATACACACACACACACACACACACACACACACACACACACCACACTAGCACAGGTATGATTCAACAAACTCCTTTCATTGTGTCACACACTGAAACTGAACCCGGACTCAAAACTACAAAGGGAAGAGATAGCGCAGTGATGTATATTTCCAATAGAGCTTACCTAAGTACTACTTAGCATTGCAAAAAAAAAAAACTATAGCATTACTATTGTTATCATAGAGGAGGGTTTATTTTTTTAAGCGTAATAATATATGGGAGAGAATGGTGTTTATAGAAAGCAGTTTTACACTAAGCTTGTCAGTTCATGTTATTTCATGTTGTACTTATACATATGCAGCTTTTAAGAAAGACACGTGAGGATACATTTCTTTCTAATTTTTTTATTTTTTTTATTCCAGTGTAAAAGTAATGCATGTCTGTGCCTGCATAGAGTAATTCGGAGCAGTTGGCTGAGTCAATCTAATTTTTTCCCCCTGACATTTGGTTTCATTACCACTGTCAGAAATGTGTCTCTGTTGTGAGACGATCAAAGACTCTGTCGGGCCACCAAGTCATTCTGGAAGCAGCTCGCAGTCAGAGGCAGATCTTATCTGTGAGGAGCAGATTTGAGATTAACCTGAGGATCTGTCTAATGGAGATAAGTTTGAAAAAAATATCAAGACTGAACACTACTCTCTAATTAGCAACAGTTAAACACAGACTGGGATTGTCAGGACCAACATTAATGTGTTCATCTATTAATTAATATTAAGTTCATACAGATGCAGCTCATATACATGCATGTCCATGTTCACCTAAACTAATAACTTATCTTATAAAGAACTTTACATTTGATCTTTTGCCATTTCAAATTCCAAAAGAATACGAATTGAGTCATTGTGTTTAACAGTTTAACAGTTAAAATTTTGCTTTCTCCCCAAATTTTATTTTGAAAAACAAGTTTCCAAGTATCATGGTTAATTGAAGGTCATTGTTCATAAAAGACGTATCTGTTGTTCATCTCCCGCCTTGCTTGTGTTTGCTGAAATAAATCAACTCTACCTGGTCTAAATGAGTCAAAATGGAATTCATGCTGTAAAATGGAAAATTATCATTTTTTTTTAGCACTTAATGTGAAGTTGCATTTTAGCTGCTGAGACGGCGTGGTGTGAATAGAATAACCATTTTCATTATTTAAGTAGTTACACAAATAAAATAATTATTTAAGTTCTCTATGTTGTTTTTACCATTGTACTGTATGTGACTATTTTTTATTCCTGTATTGTAAATAAAACTAGGGATAACTTTGTTTCTCTTAAGAAATATCAATATGTCTATTAAAATTTATAGCATGTCTGAAATACTCTTGTCTCTTTTGTTTTGGTTGTAACAGTCTTGTTTGGATAGTTAGATAATATTTGGAAAACCTTTAGTTTTTACATGTCTTTCATTTCCTAATAATTTTCTAACAATTACTTAAAATCCAATGAAATACTCACTCAATATTGATTTATTATAAAAGACAATTTTTTATATAGAATGTTTAATATAATAAATGTAAATTTTTTGCATGTTCAGCTGACTGGAGCTTTACACCTCCATTAAAGTATTTTTTTTGGCCACTTGGGAGCAGCGCAACAAGTTGCAAACACAACGATGACACATTTTCCCCAAATAAAATTGTTATGATGAACACGTCAGCAAACAGTCGGTTACTATTGTGTCCAGCAGACTTTGAACATTAGCATTCATATGGAGTCGTGTTTCTGGCCACCTGGTTAATGTAAGACCAGTATTAACTTTAGTTTTGGTCTCCACCATCTTTTGCCCCAGCTAGTTGCTAACTTTGTCTGCAATTCTAGACAGGGGGTGCACAATGGGTTTATCAGAGGTTTTTATCTGAAAACAGTTCATGATCAAATGCTCAGAACAGCTACTTATGGGCTTTGGTTTGTTTAGTCACCTGCTGTTTCAGAGGTTACAACTAAACTCTCAGGGATGCCCCCCTCCTGGATTAAGGGTTAAAATACCATCCATGAATTGAATCCCTAGTTTGAGTTAAGTCAGTTTTATTTATATCGCCCAATATCAAATCACACATCACAAATCGTCAATTTGCCTCAAGGGCCTTTACAATCTGTACAGCATTCAACACCCTCTGTCCTTAGACATCGAATTGGATAAGGAAAAACTCCCCCGAAATAACCTTCAACAGGGAAAAACACTGAGGAAGTCCAGGTTGGACAGACTTGCAGTAAATGACATGTACAGGATAAGGCAACATGGTTTTCAGTATAGACAATCAGGTTTACAACATAATAGACAGATTGTAAACATTGTACATGTAAAACAGAGACTGGGGACAGTTTTAGTTCAATCTCTAATAATGGGATGGTAATTAAATGTATAGGTGCCCTGTACTTCATTCATGGCTCCATACTGGGAATTGTCTCATTTCTGGTAAGTCAGCTGCAACATTTCCACTGATGGTTTTTCCTCCAGCCAGGTAAGAAGAATAAAGAGAAGGATGTTGAGAAAATGTTTAAGTTATACTGGGGCCAACGTGGCTGCATTCCCAGGGTTTTCCCTTTACCGCTGCCTGAATGGAAAAGCTGCCCGCAGATTTGACAGTGAGGAGAGAGCCGAGTGATGGCTGCTATGTCGTCATGCAGCGTCATGGCATCGCTCAAAAGTTCAGGCTGAAAATTCCTCATTTGAAATGGAAATTCTCCACTTTGTTTTTCGGAAGTACGCAAACACGCATGCCTGCATGGAGGCACACACGCAAGAGCCACTGCTGATGGCAATATTAATTTCCTTCTCAAAATACCAATGAGGCTTTGTGTTGTATAATGATAGTGAGTGGAGACCACCCACCTCACTCTGGTCTTACACACACACACACACACACACACACACACACACACACACACACACACACACACACACACACACACAAAGCCATATTTAGAGTAATGCAATACTAAGTTGTCTATGCACTGTTCGGATCCAATCAAAATTGCATAAAGTGGAACTGTCCAATAGTGCTGCGAGGTCCAGCGTATATTTGAGTTTATACACTATCTGTGGCATGAATCATTACTTTTCATTTGGAATAGTTTTCTTTTTCCTTCCCAAAGGGCCCTTGTCTGGCTATCTTTCCCAAACAGTGTAACCCAGTACTTTGAATAAACATGAGGAGCCTGTGTACCAAATATTTGTAGGACTGAGATGGCTGGAAGTGCATGCTATAATATTGTATACATGAGTGAAAGAGTCAGCACAAGCAATACTTATAGGGTAACAGGAGGAGGCATACGGAGCAGAAGAAAACAATAGCGCTGTGATTAAAAAGAGACACGTCATTCTTTTCCTTCTCATCCAGAACAAAGTGAACAATTCATTATACTGCATTTACTTGTGTTTCTTTTCTGTAGTAATGCATTAGGTCCTCTGGGAACTACAACTGATATTCAATAGCTGCTCTGTTTATGGACTATCACTGCTCTGTGCCATAGAAATCAAACAATGAAATAATTGATTGATGCAGACAATTGGGTTTAGGATAAGTGCCAGATAATAACAGATGAGATGATTAAACTGATTAATAACTATCATACAGATTTGCAATTTTTTTTTTTAAATTTCAATACATTATACGCTGGTTAGACTAAGATATTGGGATTATCAAATTAATATAGAATTAGGCAGGTATACAGCCAAAGTATTTTGTGATACAACAGATGTATACAGTCTGCCTGTTTTCTAAGGTTTGAGACTTGATGACGGAGTAATAGACAATAATACTTGTATAATTATAGAGATTTTGTAAATTTAAAGGATAATGTTACAAATGAGACCTTTTTTTTTAAAGTTTTCAGCCATTGTGTTTATGAAATATAGCATTAGGTCAGTCAGAGCAGTTACGTTACATTTCATTCACCAGCTGTGAGGTTAGCAGCTGTGTCAAGTAACATCCAATCATATTCATGCAGGTGAACAGCGCAGCTATTTCTCTTCGCACATACTTCTCAATGGTTACTGTGCTTGTGCACTAATGCCAGCACTGCGTTCTGCTCCCTCCATTGGCCCAACCTTTTCCATACATGCCAAGCTTTTGGTATTGTTCATTTTGGTATTTTTTTGGTATTGTCAAAAGAGCTGAACCATTTCTGCCAAGTGGTAGGCCTAATATAAAGATAAATGGTCATAAATGGAAGGCAATGTTGCTGCATTTTCAAGTTATCAGCAATTCTTCAATTATGCATTTTACAATTATTGCTGCAAACTTTGAGTGACCATGTTAAGGAATATGTAGATGAACTTCATTAGAAATCTCTGTATAATTTAACATAAGATCATCGATTGGCACCATACGTTGCTCACTTAAAAACTCATAAATTTAAAGACTTACCACGCTCGGCCTTGCTTTCAAGTGTCAACTTCAGATAAACTAGTTCACAGGTTCACCTTAGCTATATCTCCTTTCTTTGCTAATGTCAGTCCAGTGATGGTCTGCACACTGTGACCAAAACGCCTAAATATTTGTGCGTTTTACTCTTACAGATTCAAAAGAATAAAGAGAAAGCAAATGTGAACTTTGAATGACTATTCTCATTCTGGGTTTACGTTTGACCTGTGATGACGTCGGTATTACCTCCTTGTTTGTGGCACTATTTGCACGGCACCGGTAGCTCACAACCAATCTTTGAAAGTGTGGAGTAAGCGAATTTTCGGGTTTTGTAAGTTCAAACCACACCGTGCACATGGACTTCAAAAATAACATGCTGTACAAGTGCAGGTACAGTATAGTAGCTTATGCAGTGGGTGGAAAAACCATAGATAATTCTACCCCGTCATAAGTGGAAACTTGAAAAGCTCGGAGTCTGTGTGAAGTATGTGTTTCAATGGGGCTAATTGTTTAATAGCCTTTTCAGGGTTTCATAAATGTAATGTGATTTAAATCCTTTTGATTTGCACAAAGAGGGCTAGATCTTTGAGTAAATCTGGTAGAATTAAATTATTTAAAATGTGGACCACCATGTTTCAATGTACTTTCTTTAACTACCCACAAAAAACCCATTTTCCCGCTCTCTGGCATTCATCCTTTATCAAACCCACATTATAACCCATTCTTCTAACTGTTGACTCAAATGATTTGATTTTTCTGATACCACCCATGTCCACCCATGGCAGTTTTCTGGAAACTTCTCCTGATGTTCACTATGATTGTGACATCCCTTCAGGTCTTGTTTGACTCTCCGTGCACCATGAATAACTGTTTCCACTGTGATCTAACTGTACATTACCACTTCACCACAATACCGCAGCTCTGTGGAAATCACTGTTTAATGTGTGCTGCACATTTGATGTCATGTGTTAACATATGAAGTCATGATGTCTTGTCAGGGTACGATCCTAGCTGGGGAGCAACTTTGATTAATCTTGTGCATTAACTTCTGTGTTTGTCCACCCTGGCACTGCTCTCTCGTGATTTTCAATATAAATTGTGGCCCCTCCGGGTTCCAACATATTGATTTATGTGAGAATACATTTGTGGTGGTTGCTTCAGTGAGTCCGTAACTGCAAATTTGTGTGTGTGTGTGTGTGTGTGTGTGTGTGTGTGTGTGTGTGTGTGTGTGTGTGTGTACATCTGTGTGCACGTCAACCCCCCCGCTGTATATCTGGTTTTGTCACACCCCTAATTGCGTAGTGTATTCTGTGACCTCATGTGTTTACTCTGGGCTTACTCAGTGAGTACTACTGCTGAAACGCACGGCCGAAGCAGCTGAAATCTCATATTCCCTGGCCCCTGATCACTTACTAATGAAGACACACTTTCCAACCAGCCTGCTGCTGCCGCTGTCGCTGCTGCTGCCTTTTACTTCTGTCTCGCTAAACTCTCAGCTTATCACATAACACAACAAACCGCACTAAGCGACCACCTTGGAGGAGGTTTGGTTGGATTTAGGCTGTTGATTTTTGTCTGCTTCTTATTAGCTGAGGGACATTTTTTCCTGCTGTCTTCACACCTCCACAATCTCATATTTCACACTTCCTCAATTCATCTCAGTGCCTCAGTTATTTCCCCTCCTGAAGCATTTCCTCTTTTCTTCTTCATATCAGCTCTGGTATCCATCTTCGTCCTCCTCTCTGTTCATCTATCCATCCACTCCTCATTCCATCACTCCCCCTCTCCCTCTCCTTCCTCAGTATTTCTGCTCCTGGATTCAGAGCTTGTTTACTCTCCCGGACCACAGCACTGACTCGCATCCATGAAATGATGCAATTAAGGTTCCCACTGGGGCTCAATCTGTCATGTTAACACATGCTAAACCCCCACAGAGGGCTGAGAGCAGCACTGAGTGCTGGGCGACAGGTAAGACTGACTGGGGTGAGGGGTGGTGGTTAAAAAAAGAGGTGAGCGTGAGATCTTGTACAGCAGAGGGAGCAGACTGTAACAGAGAACATTTGGAAAACTGTGATGCCATAAAACATTGATAAGAGATGATTCTGAGTGAAAACATCAGTTGTGTGTTAATGTGTGTGCGTAGTAGCCAATGTCAGTGACTAGGTTTCTGAATGCCACACACGTCATCCCAAAACACTTATTTATTACCTGCCTTTGTATATATATATATATGTGCATTTTTCAAAGAGTTAAGGAGAATTTAATTTATTCTATATAATGCACACAATAGAAGGAGCTGAAGACATACAATGAAAATGAAAGTTGAAGACAATATCCCTTTAGACATGGATGGTGGCGAAAGACTGAATATATATGGCTGTTGATCTGTATTGATGTGATGTGCAGCAGGATTCCTGAGCTAACTGGAAGGAACCGTTCAACAGCTGGTTCTGATGAAACTGGGTGGAGGCGGGTCAGGCGGACGTCAAATGGAAACGACAGCTGACAGCAGCAGAGAAAGGAACTAATATTAAAATTTGACAGTAATTAGATGATTGGCTCACAGTGGTTGCATCAAAATCTGGTTGGTTGATGTGAACTGCGAACATCCTTAAGGTTGGAGTCAGACCGGATTTCGCTTCCCATGAATTTCTATGAGAAACAGGACAACAAACATTCCCTCTGATTTTCACAACCAAGATCTCGCTGCTTTTCAATGTCCAGCCAGTTTCAGAGCAAAGACAGCCATAGAGATTAATGACAGTAAAATGTTTCATAAAATGCTGTATAATTTACATCTTTGTGGACTGCTGCTTTTGTGTTTACAACCCTACCCACACTATTTCCTGCCCCCCCTGCTTTTAACCAAACAATGTGAGTAAATTTCTGCCTGGTTGATTTTGGTCTGACTGCAGCTTTAGTCAGCTGACTGAACTTTTCACTGAGCTGAAATTGCTGCCATCAATTCCCTTTGATGGAAGATCCTAGAGCAAGTTCAACCATTCGTTTTATTACAGTTTCTTCATCACTCCAGGGGCTCCACCTGTCTCTTCTTATCCAGTATCTTCACAGGGTTTGTTTTCAGGCTTTCCTTTCAACCAATGACCATCTTAGCTGAGGGATATTTAAACTTTCTTACCTGTTTTACCTCTCTGCTGTCAAATAAATCTACTGCTTCACCACCCCACTGCCACTGGTGTTAAGGTCCTGTATATAGCTCCCAATGGTTGTCTAATTGGCTTTTATCTATAGGGATCTTTAATATCACCATAAATTGATCAATTCAATGCCAAAGTCATCTTTACTAAACAGAGCAACATTAAAGTTGTTCTTTTAATTTAGTTTCTCATGCTGGGAAAATGAATAATGCTAAACATTGCCCAGATGGCCTAAAATATTATTAGACCCAAAAGAAACAAGGCTCTCACCCAATACTGACAGTGAGTTCAGAGCTGAAGAGGAAGCTAGGCTTCTTCATATTTTTGATTTGACTCACATTTTTCTTTTTTTCCTGACAAATATTCTGTCCATCTAATACATCACATGCCATTCTGCAGTTTCATTCAACCAGTTATAAGAACCACAGATATGTTGTGTTCACTTGTTGTGTCTTTTGAGTGAAGTGTGCTTGTGTGAGTGTACATATAGTGGCATGAGGGTCGTTACATTGCATGTGTAACTTTATGTTTATATCTCATATTTCTGTGTGTGTGATCTATATGAATGTGCGTGTGGCTGTCAAAGACAACACATCGCTCTCTGTCTGCTTCCCCTCTCTATGATCCTCAGCCGGGCTAGGTAAACAACTGATGTTGGGTGGAATGGACCACCTAGGTATAAGTTTCCATGTGGGGGTATCTCCTCAAAGCAAAGCAAGGAAATTTTCCGAAACACTTTAAAAAGAGTTATGCAAATGGTTTACGGCAGCGCTCGTGTGGCTGTATTGTTATATTAATCTGTATACACTGCGGCTCATCTTGGCAGGGCCCTTTGTTTGCCTTCACTCTTAATCTGCAGGGCTCATCTCAAGCTTACATCACTCAGAGTCAACAGAGGGACATCCGCCGCAGCCTTACTGCTAACACTAGAGCTAACACTGGGGTCAAATAGTGTGTGTGTGTGTGTGTGTGTGTGTGTGTGTGTGTGTGTGTGTGTGTGTGTGTGTGTGTGTGTGTGTCAACTAAAGAGACAGAGCAAAGCCAAAAAAAAGGTCATCAAGTTGAATGTAAGTGTCCACTAATGTTCACAGCCACCTGAACCACTGCAGCAGAGCAAACTAGTCAGTATCTTCCATTTCCAATATAAATGGCCCAGAACAATTTTCTGGCCCTTTGTAACCAATATAAATTTTCTGTTCCCCATGTTCTTATACATATTTACTCTTCAAACACTGACTTTCCCTCAGAACTTTCCTGCCCTACGAGAAATAGAGAGAGGAACAGCAAAAGGAAGAGAAAGTAAAGCACAGTTGGTTTTCTGTGCTTGCAAAGATGTGGTTTCCTCTGACTGAAGTGGGGCCATAGCTTGCATCAGCCCTCTGTCCGTGCGTCTGTGTGTCCAGGCCACTGAACTCTGCCAGATGCCTGCCGCCTTGTTATCTGTGCAGGCACGGCCCGTTCTGCTGCGCTGTGTGGGCCAGACAGTTTATCACACACACTGCTAGCAAAGAGGTTGGGGTTTTGCTCAAGTGATAGCACACACACCAGAGAGAGAAAATCAAGCATGAACACAAATGCATGTATAGGTCCTCCAGTAACCATTGTCCTCCTGCAGCATGTGTCTGTTGTAATGTATACAATTCACTTATGACCAGCTCCTTTAAACTCAAATAGCAAGTGACAATCAGGAGGTGATTACCCTAGTTTAGCACAGAGACTGGATGCAGGGGAAACAGCTAACCAACCTCTCTCCAAAAATTCAAAAATATACCTATCAATATATTTAAAGGAGCATAGCCAGTGTTAGAATGAACAGCTGATTATTTCCCAGTCTTGCCAAGCGCTTCAGCCGTCATTGTGTTAACAAGACGTTGTAGTAGCGCTTCTTCTGCAGAGCAGCCTGTACACAGTGACTCGTTATCAGAACGTGATGGTACAGACCGGCCAGACCAGGGCTAGCTTGTTAGCATGCTGACTTCAGTTTGCTGGACACAGCTCTTGGCTTGGCTCTCAACATTTCTTTTTCTTGACCAACAACAGTTTATCCTTCCACCCGATAAACTTTAACAATTTGAAAAATAAGAAACACAAGATTCGTTGTGTTAATTAGTGAACTTCAAAGACTTCAGGGATTAGCGGCATGGCTAGGGAATGCAATGTTGGCCTGGCAGATGTCATATATCTCAACAACTGATGGATGGATTGGTTCCCATGCAATGTCTTGTAAAGAGTTTGGTGATCTCTTCTTCTAGGACAATAATGAGGTTCAAATTTTTGTACAAAGAAAGAACAAAGACTCAGTCTTATTTCCTCAAATGTCTAACTATTCCTTTAAGATTTGATGTATAATTAACTGAAGCTTTTTAATGAGTCAACATTCAAAATAAAAATAAAAAACTTGTCTAATGAATCAACATTTACTGCTAAACATAAAAGTGAAGAAAGGCTTGGTAAACAAAAACCTCTGATTGTTTATGGCTCTGCTGCTGTCACAACAGACTGCAACAGTGCATGGCCGTACAGTCAAATCCACACAATCACACAAATGCACCCCCATAACTCCAACTCCAGCTTAGAGCACACTCTACAAAATGAATCATAAATAACTCAAGTCACTGTTATTCCAGAAATGAAGGATTACAGAGCAAACATGCCCCTTTCGCAGTAAAATATTGAACTGAATAAGAAATATTGCTCATTCCTTTTCAGAAAATATTGCCCACTCATCAGTGCCACTTAAGGTAAAAACGCATATGGTGTATAATTTTTCCTTGGCGATGCTCTGGTGGCTTTTGCATGGTTAAGTGTTCTTCTGTGGTGCTGCCTCGCCATTTGCCAAAGCCCTAATCCTCGTTTTGGTACAGAGACTGCATGTGGTGGTGGTGGTAGTGGTGGTGGTGGTGGTGTACTGTGTGTGCATCCTAATCTCTCCAAAGCTCTGTGTCTAATGGCTGCACTGCCTCTCTGTACACTGTGTACTTCCAATTTAGCTATAGCCTAACAGGCATGGCAAAGTGGTGACAGGAAGAGGTTGTTATGCAAACAGATTTGGAAGGAAGGAAGGAAGGAAGGAAGGAAGGAAGGAAGGGGAGGAAGGAAGGAAGGAAGGAAGGAAGGAAGGAGCTCAGTCTGCAATTTTGTAACCATATTAATCTTATATTCATATACTTTGACCCTGTCTTTGAAATGTCTCATCATAAACAAAAATTGTGTGGTGCCAAATATTACTGTGACAGCTTTGCTGCATCAGAAAACATTAATTAGTGGGGTACTGTTTTACACTCCATTGTGCAAGACCTATCAATCAATTGGCAGTTTCATAAGGAATTTAGTCTTTAAAAAAGTAAAGTGGTGAGGAATGCCCATAAAAACTGTGAGAGGTAAAATTTTCAAATTGCTTGTTTTTGTCCAATACCCAAAGCTATTCAATTCACAATAATATAAAACAGAAAATCCTCACACCAGCAAACGTTTGGTGATTTGATTCAGTTTGTCTGCACCTCAAAAATGAATAATCAACCTGAATTGCTCTTGTTGCCATTTTCTGTTGATCAATTCAACACAATAGCTGGAAAACAAGTCATACCCTTAAAAAGAGGGTGAAACCACCCAATGTGTTCCCACTGCAGCCACATGAAGGACTCATTCACATAGTAGCCGACCTGCTCAGGTACCCTCCTCAAGTCTTGTACATTTAACCCAGTGACAATAAAGGATTAAAATATTGATAATGCATTAATACAATACTTAGTTGAACAAATATGGAGATGATCAGCCACTCAGTAGTCCACTCATAGTTGGTTAAGTCCCGCCTCTGGATGAACATGACAGGTGGATCACAAATGACCTGCGCGACCAAGGTTGTGTGAGAGACAGAGATGAGACGTGCTCGTGTAATGGCGACGGGGGGAAAAAAGAAAGTTGATGAGTAGCATTAAAAAGTAAACAGTGAGTAAAACCTACCAGCTAACCAACCAACAAAAAAGAGTACCAAAGTAGAAGCGGCCGGAAGTGTGGAAGTCCGGTTTTGTCTTTTCCAGCTATCTCGGTAAGCTAGCAGCATGGAGCTAATGTTGTTATTTGTGTGTGAGTCGCTGCGTGGCCTGTCTGTCGAGTTGGTTGGAGAAATGTGCGGCCGGAGTTATCGATTTGCTGACTGTGCTCAAGCAGTAATGTTAAAGCCAGACGTTGAAAATGTAAATATTTAAATTTCAGTGTTAATATTTTACTGTAGGAAACGTGAGAGTATGTTAATCTCACTTGAATTTTCAGTGTGGGTGTGGGCATTGCAAACATTAGCAGGGCCATATGTAACATTGATATTGATCAAATCTTTCCTGTTATTGGATCAAGGTAAAGCTTACTACTATTGTCCTAATGGTTATGTTTTTGTATTGTCTAATCAGTATTATAGTGTACAATGATGTATGCTGTTATTATGGTGCAATGATTTAGATATTGATCTTGAGATTGGAAAGTATTTGAAATAGAGTTTAATGCCTGGCATGGAAATGTTATCATTGAGTATTATATAATATGTGATACTAAATGTTACGTTGTTGTTATTATGCTTTAGTGTGAAAGTTGTAAAACGTCCTGTTTGCCAAATCAAACAGGACAGATTAGAGACACCCCTGAGCCTCCCAGTGTAATTCCTCTTGGAACCTGGAGCCCCGAGTTGATTCGTCGAATATTTCACCTGATGGTAAGGTGGAGCACATCACCAGGACTCCCACACAAATCCACAAAAAGTGCACATTATTCCATAAAACTGTCACAGGACAGTCATGAACATAAAATAGACTGAGAGTGATATCGTGAAGTGAATAAAACAAATCTGTTTAGAGAATTTTGTTGCTACAAAAAAACTAGCACATCACTTGCTTCCTTTAATTTTATAAAATAGATAGTCCTATGATGCAGATATTAAAATTATTTCACCACATAATTTGAGAGAACCAGATGTCTCAAACAAGAAGTCTATGTGTAGTTGCACATGAAAGATCACAGCCCGAATGAGAGTGAGGTAGATGATTTAAAGTTGGTGCATCTGCATCAGCAACATGGTGATGAATGGCATGAGGCTTCCTCCCCTTTTTTTCCATTAAATCTGTTACATTGTCCTCCTGCCACAACCATCACTGCCGTCCTCATCAGGCCCTCACAGGTGTCCCACCCGCTGACCTCGTCCCTGACATTTGGTCTTTAACCCCTCACACCTGGGCGACTCCTTTGCATACCCCCTCCGAACTCTGACCCCAGACTGTCCATCATCCTGAGGTCCCCTGCTAAAAGCATTAACCAACAAACTATAGTCACTTGGTCGTGATGAAAGTCTCAGCGCAGCTACTCATAAATCAGAGAAACACCCTTAAAACAACGATGATGTGTCCATACTTTGACACACAACTTGTGTTTTTATTCTGTCCTACTATGGTTCTTTTTCTAAATCTCAAAATACTATTGGATGTCATGGTTAGTTATCTATTGATTACCATTTCGTTCAGAGTACTTCACACCCGCTCTTCAGATCTTTAAGGTACTATATGTAAGAATGTGAAGCAACTTACATGTGTTTATAGCTTGTAATGTAACGTAAAGAATGAGACCTTCCCCAACTTTCTCAGTTGCCTATAACAGCCTGTGGACTGATTCCTATGTAAAGGACTCTGGAAAAATTTTCAGAGAAATTCCAAATGATGTTAGCTGCAGCGCCAACACAGTGCAACACCAGCTAACGTTAGCTTAGAAGTAATGCCAACCTACAGAGCGTGTGAGAGCGAGAGGAACAGGACGCTGACTGCAGTTCATTTAATGGCCACCGGTGTCAGTAATAACAAGGTTTTTCTGAATGCTACATATAGAGTCTATAAATTAACAAGTTTTAAATTATATCAGTTTCTTGAATTTCACATGAAAAAGAAGGTCAGGAGAAACATTGGTAAACATGCCTATGTATCCAACCAGTCCTCCGACCTGAACAACCGTATAGGCCGTTTTTTCCTACCCTCTGATATGACCAATGGGAGTGTCTCCTGAAATAGCGGCCCTCCAACAGCGGCCTTGGTTGCTATACTAACAGTCATGGCTTGGTTAAATTTTGTCAGTAAAACTACTTGGTTAGGAAGATTGTGATTTGGGTTAAGATAAGTACTTCCTCAATGCTTGTTGTTGTAATGGTTACAATATAAACTGCTGGTTTCACATGGGAATTGAACACCGCTCTCCTGTGTCATATTTGTGTGTTTTGTTGACCCATCCACCCAAACCCACAGTCTCTTCTTAATGTGGACTTTGTCCCTCTTGATACTACATCACCGCATTTTTTCCTTTGCACCTGTCGTAATTACTATAACCACTAGATGTTACCTAACAACAAAACACAACTATGGGTCATGATAACCTGCTGCACAAATTACCTATGGGCTCATTTTTTTACAGGACAGTCTCACGTATTCGCATGTGTTAGAACCAGATGTTCCTTTACAATTTTCCACATGTGCTTGGACAAATGCTTAAATGTAAATACATGAATATAGACAAGGAAGAAGTATATATGCAATGTGTTTATCATGCATGAGGGATATAGTAAACTGTACTGAGTATTTGCTGCTATGAAAAGTCAAATAGCAGAAAACGTTTTCCACCTGTCATTTGTTTACTTCAGCACTCCGCCAGTCAGGCAGCTCCTGTGCAACAGGAGCAGATGTCCAACCTTTATATGACGTGGCGTTGTTTTGGTTTTGTCTCTACAGATAAATAAATGTTACAGAAAGATACGTTGTGCTGCAGAGTGGGATGTTCATTCTCAGTGGTACTGGTAGTATACAGTAGCAACCGTAGGAATGATCTGGTTCAAACATATTACTTAATGCACTTTTTTTTCAATAGCCTATGCAGTCTATTAGTAATTTCCTGGCTTTGATATATAAAGCGTCCCATAAACGTTCATTGTTATTAAATGGTGAACCTAAAACTTTCAAGCCTCACATGTATACACTATACATATATAAACAAAACTAACGTGTCAAAAGCCAAAAATGCGTCTATTTCACAGCAGGTGTCTTCTTGAAGTAATTTCTAACATACTTACATAAATACATAATTTTACATTGTTACATTAATGTATTTCCACAAATCTGCATCTTTCTTGGCAAATAAATCCTCTGTCAATGGGAATTTTTCAAAACAAAACACCCAAAAAGGGCAAAAATAAACTATTTAGAGAGTTTAGTCCAAATTAAACTATTTTCGTGTCAGTGTTTAACCCCGAAATGATGGTGAGTAGTTATAAAATTAAGTTTAATTTGACTTTCCAGTGCAAACATTCCTAAAGAAAATTAGCAAATGCATCTGAATTGTCACATTACACCCACTTGTCAGTATTAGATATAAATAAGTAGGATTTAATGAGAGCCGAAGGGCTGTCTATATGTTCTGTGTGATTGACCACCAACACTGTTCCAAGAACCTTATTTTCACATTGGGGGGGATTCACTCCAACCTCATCATTTATGAATG
This sequence comes from Seriola lalandi dorsalis, assembly GCF_002814215.2. NCBI lineage: Eukaryota > Metazoa > Chordata > Actinopteri > Carangiformes > Carangidae > Seriola > Seriola lalandi. Next base: position 609,951 of record NW_019524787.1, read on the forward strand.
ATATTATATGTTTTTTGAACAGGTGGGGGTGGGGAAGGGGCTTTAAATGACATCTGATCTCTTTGTGGGGGCATCCCTTTTCAAGTCGAAGAATCAAAGACCACCAGTGTGTTACACCTCTAATGTGGTCAAAAGAGGAGGAGGAGGATTTGCAGATTTGGCGCTGACACACGCTTGAAAATCTCTATCCTCTCCCACAAAGTCCACGCTGGCAGATGGAAGAGAGCACAGCACGCCGCTCTGATCAACTCCTGCACTTGCCACACACTGTGCTCACACCGACAACGTTTATCATTCTGTTTTACTGTTGACGGCCACTTTCTTTTTTTTTTCTCCATTTCCCTCACTCCTTTCCTTTTTGGCAGGCGGGATTAAGTTTAATTGTATCGTATATGACAGATATGGAGTGAGGTTTGGCGCTAATTCAAGGCAGACCATGCGAAGCTATTTTATGGTTTCTTTCCACCTCACTTGCTGATGTGTGGTGGTGACACATTTGACAAAAACCATCCAAGACGGAGGTTTGGGTGGGGAGCTGTGTGCGTGTACACGTACAGAGAAAGACATAGTTGAAAATGAACTAAGACAAAAGTTTTACGCACATCAATTTTCAATTTTCAGTCACCCTTAACCGCGACTTCTTCTTTGTCATCCAGCACCTCATACAATCACATTTTTTCGACAAGTACAATTGGTTAAATCTCAAAACTGTGAGCTTTGCAGTTTGAGTGCCTCTAAGCTATGGTCTCTCCAGCGGTGGCACCCTGAGGCCACCTACCCAAAGTAATCTCATAATTAGCTGAACGGGTTTGGGAGAAGCTGCCAAGTATGTTCCATTTGTTGTTTTGGGGTCAGACAAATTGAGGTGTCAATTGAGAGCAGAACAGTCTGGTTTGCTGTAAACTGGTTAAACAAGCAAAAATAATACAGGCCTTTGTGTGTTGAGGTTTAATCAGTTTGATCTGGGCCTAGAGTGAAGCTGTAGGGAAGTTAACACACGACATCAACCTTTGAAAGATGTTTTTAACAGCTGATGTTCATTCATAAGACAGATGCAGCATCAAGGCATCGTGTGTGTGTGTGTGCGCGCGCTTGTGTGTGTGCGCTTGTGTGTGTGCGTGTGCCTGTGGTTCTGCCTAGTGAGTGGACCACCAGGCATCCAGACATGGACTCCGCCTTTGAGCTTAATACAACTGATTGCACTCTGATCAGAGCTGGTAATAGTTAAGGCTTCAAAGGCACTACCTCTGAGGCTGCCAGCAGTTATTTCCGACCCTGAGATCTTCGTCCCAGCATTTAGAAAACACTTAGTCACCCTCTATGTCTTTCACTTTTTGTGAATAACTTTATTTATTTTTACTCTTTTTTGTTTAAAAAAAAAAAAAAACTTTTAATACTGTACTAGCAAGCAAACAAAGTAAAGAAAAAAGTCATTATTTTGTTGCAGGGTATATTATATAATAATAATATTAAGATATAGTATTTATAAACAAGCAAACAAAAATCAGTAATGATGATAAGAAAAATATAATATTACTCTTATATTATCTGAATTTTAACCATATATAATTTTAGTTTGACAGCTCATTTTTGACCTTGAAACAGCAATTGAAAATCTCTACTCCAGTCCTCATTTGTGCTTGAGTTTTTGTTTCAAGTGGATCTTTTTGAGCCAGCACTTTAAGGACTTCTTAGCCATGTTGGTTTAAAGGGACATGGATGGATGGGAATGATGAGAAGTCTGATGCCAAACCCATGTCTGTATGATTGTATACAAAGCTAGAGGCAGGAGACAATTAGCTTAGCTTAGTTTAGCTTAGCTTAGCATAGCATAAAGACTGGAAGCAGGAGGAAACAGCTACCCTGGTCATTATGCTTTTTCCCTCTCCTATAGTGCGTTATGTAGCTTTTTGTGCATGTGAACGGTCTACAAAGTTGCAAGGCTCAACTTACTTGCCAAATGGATTAGAATCTATCAGGGCAAAACCCACTATTGCATGAAATGGCTCGTTGGGGGTCCAAGCCTTACTTATGGACCTGTTAACGTTAGTATGTCTCTCAGTGCCGCCCACCTGCAAGCTGGACACTCCCTCCTAGCTTGGCACCCAGCACAGCACACAACTACTTAAAATGAAGGCCAGGAAAAGTTCTTTTTACCTTTGTAGCCATACTGAAAAGACACTGTGTTCTCAGTTGCTTGGAGAAATCTACTTTGTTTACTCTGCCAATGGTAGAACCACAAAAAACTCAGTGGCTGGAATTAATTTTTCCACTGTTCAAACATTTTACTTTAAACTTGGACTGCTTGAAAACCCGTGCACAGTTCAACCTGGATTTTCGCAAGTTATTTCTGAAGAACGCAGCAGTTCCCACATTATGTTGCCCAGTGGGTGACTAAGGTTCACAACCTGTAAATCTGCATTATTTGTGGATTTGTAATGTTTAACTGGGTTGCCGGCAACTCATTCATTAAGGTGAAGCAGTGTAGCAACCTGCACAAAGATAGAAACATGCACCAAGATATAAATGTTAAAATGTTTGTCAATTTTGACACGCTAGCCTATACCTCATTAGCGTTGATAAATGATCCACAATTTAACCAATAATTTCAGTGACTATGAGCACAAAAGTATAATTAATTCACATTACCCAGCATCATAAACCAGCAATACAGTAGGCAGTACTGACTCCCTACCTTCGAAGCAGTGGTGCAGTCCAATGGTATATCTGTTCCTCCATTATTTATATTGCTTTAGTCCTTAAGTGTCCATAGATTGAAAAAAAAGAAAAATCAAAAGGGCTTTTCATAGAAATATTTCAAGTTATGAATATTGTCTTGGGAAGTCCACTGCAGACTGTTAGAGACTTTATTTGCAGCAGGTCTCTCCACTTCTGCCACTTCCCTCCTTCCAGCTGCCTGGCAGTGGGTATGCTTGTTTTCCTGTTCCAGTCCAGCTTTTGAAGGTGGATCGGGTCTTTCACGTTCTTGTTAAAGATCGGACAAGGCAGTACAGCCACAACCGTTTGTTTACGGCTGAGCGATAATGCAAGACGTGGGCTGAACATGTAGTTGCCAGCAAGCTGACCAATCAGAGCACACTGGGCTCTATGCTCAGCTGCAATAGGGGGGAAGGGGGCCTTTAAGAGCCCAGGGCTCTAACAAGGCGTTTCAGACAGAGGGTGAATAGATTACAGTATAAGATGTACTGAAAAACAATGTCTTTTTGGAACATTGAAGCATGTAAATCTGTTTTGATAGACATCAAGAGTAAAATGATGAACAATGAATATGACATTATGCCCATTATATGTCCCTCCAAGATCAATGATGACCTGTAAATGAATCAACAAGAAGTACTAAAAGTCCTAACAGAGAATAAAGACCATGTGATATAATGGGGAGTAAATAGATCTTGAGTGGATATTGTTTTGTCAACCAATTATTTAACTTGTATATTTATTGAGTATTCAGTTCTTTGCATTCTTCAACTCACATTCTTCTGCTGTCTGCTTCTTTGTTTTTCTCTCTGCCTCTCTTTGTCCCTCTCTGTCTTTTGCACACAGGTGAGCTGTCACACCTCTTTCTCTCAGCGCACCCTACAATTACACCATGTGACCCCTCTTTCCACCCCTCAAACACTCACACACACTCAAATGCCCTTTGACACAGAATACACCTCCAGAATTGCCTTTTAAACCCACACACATCACACAACGAGTGTCTCCTTTGACAGAGAGAGGGTTTTGGAGGAAAGAGGAAGCTAATATGTACTTAAAAGGTTATAATAAAAACCGTGGTGGAAGAAAATGAGTGAAATAAGGGTCTTTGTGTTGATGGTGCATTTCATTACGTTCTCCGTGGCTGATCATCAGGAAAGGTAAGAATCCATGAAAACAAAAAGTTATTTGATGTCAATCTCATTTTTGCTTTTGGAACTTGTTGGTATTTTTTGAAGTAATCTATCTTTTTTAAAACAATGTATGATTGCTATAGTTTTCCTTCGGATAGTGAAGATAAATATTGCATGATGACACCAAGAATCTGTGCAATTTATTTGCCCTCTTAAAAAAAGAGAACGGCTGTGGATCTTTCTCTCATAGACTGTTGGTGGCCTCCTCCAGTACAGTGTGAGCATGTGAAATGAACCTCCTTGGCCTGTGTCTAATCATTTAATAGCCTCTTATTGCAGTGTGGGTGTGAGGAGATTTAACAGCAGCAAGGAATTAAACTTGTTCAGTGGTTCTGTATGCCATGTAGTTTATTGCACTTTTGTTTATGACAGCAGATTTTAATGAGGGAGAAATTATTACTGCTCGGAATATAAGGACTTTTCTTATGAATGCAAGGGAATGAGGAAGGTGTTTCATAAGTAGTAAAGGTACAGCTGCAGTAAATGGGTTCCAGTATGCTCTACAGATCTGCTAACCTGTTATATGGACGTGGTTATATGTGTAATCAAAAATGTAGCTGCCTGGTAAAAAAAATTAGGCTAGCAAAAACCACACAGATAAAACTTCTGTTTAAAACTAGTGTTATAGTGCATTACATTTACCCTCTAACATTTTATTTGAGTGTCCCACTTCTGAGTGTGAAATTTATGCACAGTATAGTGCAGAGCATAGTCCATAGCATTTACACTACAGCGTGGACAATGTAAGTAATCTGACAGCTACTTTACAGTATGTGTGCATCCAGTGTCCTTATTACATTACCGACCCATTTTTAAAATACCTTTGCTCTAACACTCATTTATGGTATCTCATCTTTTCTTTTTTTAAGAAAACAACATTAAGACCAACTACTGTCTGAAAAACTCTACTGGAAATGAAATGCATTGCCTTACTCCATCAGGGCATCAGTTTCTGTGGGTTCTGTGGCGAAACTGAAACCCTAAAGTCTTGACGATGCTTAATGATCTGATAACCTTTTGTCCCAGCCTCCACAGGTCAGTGGAGGATGCGCTGGAGCACACTGGGGGTCGTGCACAGCTGGGACACTGCAGCTATGGTCAAACTATTTCCTGTTGTTCGGGATGGAGGAATGTTAATGGCATTTGTCAGCGTAAGTTACTGTGCAATTTAGTGGCAAAACAACTACGATGACACATTACCTAGAGTTCACAGGTTATCAGTCCAGCATCTCGGCAAAACAACAAGCAGTAGAAAATAGTGAAATAAATGTAAAGAACCTTTGATCCTTGTACTTTTTTCTTTGCACATTTTTTCATTCATTGCATTTCATCCTCTATTTTAACATATAAATGTTTATCATCATCAGTGGCGGAAAATAAATATGTGATTGTACTCAGATACTGTATTTAAGTATAGCTTTATGGTTTCTAATTTCCCAACCAACTAGATTAAAGTACTGCATGTTACATATGCATCACTAATAATCCATATACAGTGTGAAGTGTGTACTTTTTCTCTTGATACAGGTAAATTTAGCTGATTTTACTCTTGCAAAGTAGTGTTTTGAATGCAATACTTGAAATAGAGTTTTCTGGATATCTCTATATTGCTAGTGCATCAAATGACTATATGCAAAAGATGTCACTCATATTAACACACTCTCACCGCTCTCAGCAACACTGCATCGACCTGCAGTGTGGGACTGTTTTCACTGCACACTACCTGCCCAGCACCAAACAGATAGATAGACATATTTAGAGACTACCCGGTGAACATAGTGGAGTATCTAGCCCATAAACAGATGGCCAGAGACATGACCATATCAACTTTATAACATGACACGTGTTAGTGTTGTGTTTACACATTTTACCATTTATATTGTGTTTATATTGTGTCCATTCTTACCACAGCAGTGTGCAGGAAATCATGCATGAATGGGAAATGTGTGGGACCAGACAAGTGTTTATGCTCCAGAGGCTATAAAGGACCACTGTGTGATGAAGGTAGAGTGTAACTCACAAAATCATTATCAGGCTTATGGTTTTAATTTCTCAACCATTACCTGTGTTGTTCTGCATCATTTACCACAAGGATTTCTATCTGCTGCTTGAATAATGTTTCATATTGACTCCAGATGTGAATGAGTGCGGTTTGCCGGAGAGACCATGTTCCCAGCGCTGCATGAATACACACGGTAGCTATCGTTGTTACTGTGAACCTGGATACATGCTCAGTGCAGATGGATACACCTGCAGCAGTGAGTAATTTCCTCTTTAAACAGAACATTTAAAACTAACAGGCCAGTATTTAACAATCCAAATGGACTGACAGATGATATTTCTGATGTTGCATCAGTTTTCCACAAAAAGCCATCTGCCATCTTTATACCATAATTGGAGGTTAAAGTATCTGAGGACTTAGTCCTTGGTGTACCCACCTTGGTAAGCTAACATAAATGTTTACGACAGAAATTCACAGTTTATATTATAGAAAGAGATATCATAACAGAGCTTTCTGGTAATGGGGTATTTCAAGGGGAAAATGCAAATGTGTGATTTATGTTAAGATACTGAGTTTTGGTTTTGAATAGAGTTTGGTCACCATCTTTATTTATAGTTCTGTTACCAGTCCCAGTGTTGCAGAGCCTGTACTCGTGTGTCGTGTGTGTCCTTCTCAGCGGTGATCCAGTGGCCCATTTCTCTGACCGATCCTCAGCCAGTGTTTCCCTGTTTGTCTTCCAGGAGAGGCCGCATGTTCCTCTCTGCGCTGCCAGTTGGGTTGCCAGATGGAGAGAGGGGGAGCGGTATACTGTCTGTGTCCCCCCGGCCTCCACCTGGCCGCTGACAACAAGACCTGTGAAGGTAGTGCCTCTTTAGATAGAAACACCCCCTCAGCTCATTACTATGGTGAATCACCATAGCTTGATGCCTCACATGTTTAGATTTATACTGCATATCCCATTTATTTATGGGACATGCAGTATCTGTTTGTAGTGGCTTTTAATTTAAAGCTGGCTCAATCAATGGCTCAAATGACTGTGTGCATTGTGAAAGGGATTAGTTGCAGTGACAGTCCACAGTTTCGCATGCACATCGTGTTAACTGGGCCTACCTGCAGCTAACTTGCCAATGCCACATCAGCAATGTGTCTGTCCATCCAATGGGGGAAAAAAAGCCTTTAATTACCTCTCCTCAGTGTCCAACCGCTTTGTAACTGAAGTCCCCCTCGATAAATCGGCAGCAGGCAGATCCTGTCCTGTAATGAAGCGAGCCTTCGCCAGCCTCTCTCACGGCTGTTAAGGAGACATTCTCAAACTGTGGGAGTGTTTATGGTGGGAACTATTCAGCCTCCAAAGCGAAGCGTCTCACCAATGCTCAACCATACTTTAAAGTTGACAAATACAAGGAACATGGAGCTGTAGCGTTGTTATTTTATATACATTTCTTACATCAAGGTAAGAGGTATTTGAGTTACCAGCACATTAGGTACATAGGTAGATAATTCCAAAGCAATCTAATATAAGAGCCCATTGCCACTGACATGATCGGGAGCTGGGCAAAAATATTAGAAACATCTTTCAGATTAATGCAACATATTTTAGCACCACAGCCTGATGGCTTCATTACCATAGCCTTGAATCAAGACCTCTTTGACAGTCATTACATAAATTCAAAAAGAAAAATTTAAAAAAAGGATTGTCTTTACTTTCTAGTTTTGGACAGTTTTTTCATCATTTTTTTGAGTTTTAGTTTTTCTGACATTTTGTTCAGGACTGTCTCGAAAAAGAGGTACCCTGATCGAGAAGAGACTATTAAAATAAAGGTCAAATAAAATAAAATAAAAAACTCATAATACATGTGCTGTAGTTGGATGTGACAAATAAAGAAGCAGTTCTTCAGTTATAATCAGTATAAGTTCACAATGATCCCAACTGGCTTGAGGTGACTTTAGAGAACTCCTTATTTATATTCATTATTAAGAAATGCACAGTAGCCTACTAAAGAAGAATGAGGGACCTCTTGGGGGACTTAACACTCTAAGTAAAACATTTGTGCATTTTGGTCATTCCTTGTTTTTCAACAGCAGTGCACCTTTCAAAGCCTCAGTACAAAGAGGTGGTTGCAAGGTCAAGGTACTCATTTCTGCCCCTCATGTCTTTTTGAAGGTAATTATTGTTTTGAGCAAAGACAAGAAACATTTAAGCACCTTGTCCTTGAGAAGTTAGGTGTGTGTGTGTGTGTGTGTGTGTGTGTGTGTGTGTGTGTGTGTGTGTGTGTGTGTGTGTGTGTGTGTGTGTGATTTTTAAAAAGGTGAGGGTGGACTGGATTGTGTGGACAAGAAGTTTGGACTGTTGTGTAATGAAATTAGCCAGATGTGTTGCTGATGTTGGACATGTGTTTGTGTTTTGTTGCAGATGTAGATGAGTGTCAGCGAGATGCTGATGTGTGTCCACTACAGCAGACCTGCAGGAACACTTTTGGCAGCTTTGTCTGTGTGTGCCGGGATGGTTTTGTGATGGGGACAATCAAGGGCTCAGTGCAATGTCGAGGTTAAAAAAAACAAAACAACAAAGTACCCCTTTCTGTTTGTCGTTGTTGTATTTGATTTGCTTTTTGGAACACTTACATCCAGTATGTGGTGGGGAGGGAGCAAATGGGATCTCATGCAACAGAAGTTCTCCACAGGAATCATACCACGGATGTTAAGATGACGTGTTATCCATCCTAGACCACTAGGTCACAGGGACACCCATGTGTGAGATTTTTTTAAGCCACATTCAGATCTGTTCCATGTCAGCCCTTGTAAATGACTAAATGGATCAGAGCACAGCTCCACATGTTCTCCTCATCTGCGTTAATTGGCAGAGAGAGGGATCATGTGAAGATGTGCTTTGGCAGCAGAGGATCTAGAAACCATGTTTATTTGATGAGCACTCATAGCTCACCCACTCAGCTGTGGGCTCACCCACAAGCTGTTTTTATTTTCATCCATCCGATGAGCATTGCAACATTATCTCTTTAGCAGGTTTGAAACAGACAGTTCTGAAAACCCTTTGCTCTCCCCATACTGATTCAATATGACTTAGCTACGAAGCAGCTCGAGCGTACCTCATGCTCTGGAAATTAAAAGAAATGATTAAATATCTGACAAGTGTCAGTCATTGATAAACATTTCTAATCTCCTTCTCTTCCACTCCACAGATAAGGATGAATGTTTAACTGGGTCTCACCGGTGCAGCCGCCACGCTCAGTGTGTCAACACAGATGGTTCCTACACCTGTCAGTGTTTGGAGGACTACTTCGGCAACGGACGCACCTGCTGGCCCAGGAGAGCCCCACAGTCCAAGGCTCTCATGTACTTCAACTACAAACTCTCCAAAAGGACCAAGCAAATACAACCTTCATCTTAGAGCCACGCTTTACATCCTACATGGCTCAAACGAAAAGGACATACAAACATTAGAGAACAATTTAAAGGTGTTCAGGTAAGAAAAAAAATGTGAGCAAAATTGAGGACATTTTCCACACTCAGAACATGCTATAATGTCGAGTATTTTGCTAAGTAATGTCAAAAATCTTTGAAACAACAGGAAAGCTTGTAGCCACTGAGCCTGTTATTTTTCCCCCTCTTCAGCAAGGCTGAGCCTTGAACACCCTCAGCACTACTGGTTGCCTGTTTGTTGTGTGTTGAAGAAACCTTTCTTTTGAAAAATGCAACAGGACCATACTCTGTACTTTGCTTGTGTGCTTCAACCCAAATGGACGGTGATGACATAGGGGTTTTCCTTACGACATCACCAGTGTCACAGAAACACCACCCCTTTTATTTTATGTCTGTACTTTGTCCAACAAACCACTGTGCAAAAGAACCAAATGTTGCTTGTGCATAGTTTGTTATTTATTAAAGATTCCATTAAGTGTGAGTTTTCTCCATGAAAAATGCAGTTTTGTTAGAGTACATCAGAATTTGTTAATAAAAGGCTGACCTCTGGTGGTTAGATAAGGAAGCATATCTCTAAACCTGGGAATTTTGGTGAAACAAAATGCTGTGAAAGGATATTTACTATGACTTGTAAGTGGACCATATGATGTGTCTGTAAAGGGTTATAATGATGTTATTTTTCTGACTACCCAATTAAAATAAAAAAAAGATGGGTGAAAAATTAAACATAGTCAGTTTGAAGGCATTTGAAACACAGACTGATGTTTTCATACCTCACTGTTTATCCTCTGCCCTCTTCCTCTGTTGTGCCACAGGGAATGTTTTCAGACCCACTAAGTCACACACAGGGCGGACTACCACACAGCAAGAGAGCATAGACAGGTCAGACCAACCAAATACCAAGTATCTTTGTCTGTCAGCAGCTGTCTGGAAACCTCTTCCTGCGTTCAGAGAGCACAAGAATGGAAATTGAAGTTTGTTTTTGATGTTTTCCTTCAGGTCAATTTCACGTTTCCTTCCGAACGATTAGGATCGTGACCCTGGGAGAGGGGGAATTGCAATACTTGAAGATAATAACTGTAATGATAGGAGATGGTGGTAGGGGGCACTATGTGTTGTGTCAGGGCCTCAGTTGTAGTCCTGCAGGCTTTGGAGCGCTATGAGAGTCGAGCTTGCAGTGAGAACAAGCAGCTGCTGCCTGCTGAAGGGCCCTGCCACTGACCCTATTCATCCCAACAGCAGGTGTCACATCAAGTCCCCGCCTCAGCCTCACGCACACACATTCACACATGTGCTCCTCACACGCACACACACACATACACCCATCTGCAAAATCACCGAGCCTCGTGCACGTTTACACACACACACACACACACACACATACACACTTGTGTGTGCGTGTGTGTGTGTGTGTGTGTGTGTGTGTGAGGGGGGACCTGGAACTACTTACAGAGAACAAAGAGGGAAATCAGAAAAAAATGCAGCCTCTTCGAATAAATCTCACCACAATGCTGAGAAAAATCCCCAACCTCACCCCCAGAAACGCAAGAAAAACCTGGTTTCTCTCTTTCAAAGCAGTCAAAAGTGTCTTACAAAAGCAGAAATAGAAAACATTTTAGATAAAAGGATCCAGGCCCCTTTCTGAAAAGGACCTCACACCAAGTTGTGTGTAATTCCTACCAGAAACTGGTTTATTTACCAAAAAATAATAAGATTTAATGCCAAAGCACTTAGGCTACAAATAAAGGACAACAAGTGGTGGGTACACTGAAGGGGGCGAGGGAGAAAAAGACGACGCCGGGGTGGAAATTTTCCCTTTTCTTCTGCTTGTTATTTTCTGGTCCTCTGTTTACACGACACACAAGATTTCGCATGGAGGAGTAGCTACAGGAACAGTGGCGCTAGAGCCGTGCAGAATAGCCTCCGCAAAATAAAAGAAAACAATAAACATGTCAGAGGAATTTGGACATCTGCAGTGACACAAGCTCTCACACCGAGGCCATGGCAATTTCACGAATCAAAGCGCTGCTGCCTCGGCTTTCCTTATATAAAGCAAAATCAACATTTATCCTGAGAAAGTGAGCAATGATGCTGACAAGTGCATAGAGCCAATGACAATACAATAGCAGAGATGCTAGGAACAACCGTGCCACCCACGTTGCTGAAAGACCATGCTTTCAAACACCACCACTGAACTGTAAAACCACTAAAACCCCTGTCTTGCCCATACTGTCCTTTTCACTTTAGTCTGAAATAAGCCAGTCTTTTCTCCCCTGTGCTCCATCAGAGGAGGCTTTTCCACGGCAAATTCTGGTATTATGTTCCTATAATGTCAGTATAAGGAAGAACACAGTGCAGTGTTTCCATGAATGAATTAAAATTATAAATGCTGACCAATCCCACTCAGGGGAATGAGCCAAAGTTTGAACCCTTGGCGTAAAATTATAAATCTTGTTAGGAAGCCATTTTCTCTTGCTTGCCTCTGCCTACAAAATCTGCAATAGAGTAGAGAGAGTGTGACAGCTCGCTGCCAACAGCAATCTTCCCAGATCCCTTTTATATACTTCTGAATGTGACTAAAATGAGCTGAACTAAATAAAGCTGAGCTTGTTTGGTTCTGTTGCCGTATCATTCCTCGTATTCATGAATCTGTGCCAAAAAAAAAATGAACAAAATGAAATGAACTGGGCTCATTTGTTTCAGTTTAGAAATTGAAATAGAATCACATCACAGCAGCTTAACTGACCCACTATACCCAATTTTGCCACGGGGATAATTAAAGCTTCCGGTTATCTTAAAGGCGGCAGTGTCCTCTCAGTCACTTTTAAATCACATTATGTGGAGTAAATACATGTGAGTCACTCTCTTCTGTGTGACCCCAGGAGGAAAAAAAAAAAAAAAAAAGCCCATGTGCATCCACGCTTTCTTGTAATTCTCATTCATACTAATACAGTCCTGATGAATGTTCTGCTATGTGGTGGGTAGTGTGTGTGAGGCTGAAGGAAAACCTGATGTGGAAATATCCGCAAGACCTCAAACATCTTAAAAAGTGAACTCCCAGACACCCTTGTTCAAGCTACGCACACACACACACACACACGCACGCACACACACACACATACATCTTCTCTTTCAAAGGCACTGAGCTTCAGTGTATCAGTGACCTTAATTCTTGTTTCAGGTCCACATGATGACTTTGAACTCTGTTTGAACAGTAAAAAAGCTGCCCTCCTTTCCTCTCCTTTCTTCTGTCTGCTCCCATTCTCCCCACAAGGTACATATAACAACTGGAACAGCCACATCATAACATGAAAGTGGAGACTTGACCTGACCGGAATTCACTGTGCCTAAATCATTCTTAATATGAGAGGCGAGCAGCCTTGTTCGGGGGATTATCCTCGATAGAACAGGAAAGATTTCCAGCTAATCTATATAGGAATGCCCACTCCGGAGAAGGTGAAGGGAAGTGGCTGGGACCAAAGGTTTTTCTCCTAGAAGCCAACACACTTCATTATTCTTTTGTGCAGCAATTAGAGCCCAACCGCTGAGAAAAGCAATATATTTCTGTTCTTTCATAACGTGTGTGTCCTCAAAGGTAGAGAGAGAGGAGGTTTGCTTCATGGTAGAGCAGAAACATTTAGTCAATTAGTTGATTAGTCGACAACAATCGCAACAATTGAAGTAATCTGTCAATCAAAATTGCAAAGTATACTAGTTCCAGGTTGTCAAATGTGAGGATTCACCACCTCTGTGTTTTATATTATTGTGTGAACAGGTTTAGGGTTGGGGCTGTGTCGGATTGAAGATAAATTTGATGGGTAATCATCACTTTTCTGACATTTTACACCATTAATTCATTAATTAATTGTAGTCAAAAGATGAAACACTGATGAAAATAATTATATTTCTGTGATCTCTTGGTCCAGACAGAGCACAAAAGATGGACACAAAATCAGGATTGTTTGCCACTTTCATTATCATGACAGAAAAGCTTTTGTAAGTTTTTCTATAAAAAATAAAAAATAAACCCTGGTGACGAACGCACAGATTATCCCTACGCTCTACGGAGAATTTGAGCATCTTTCGGCTCCTTGTTTTGGTTTTACTGCCTGCAAGTTTGCTGTTTTGATTCACCAAGCTCATGAGGACATGAAAGCTCTGATAAAGCCGCTGTACGCTACCTGCTCAGCAGACAGACACAGTTAGTTATTAGCTGGTGAACATAGTGGAGCATTTAGCATTTAGCAGCTAAAGAGCCAGATATTTCCCTCAGGAGTCAGCAGAGACCAAAAACAGAGCTGAATATTGTATTTTAATTTGAATGATTACCACAAGCAAGACTTCAGATGAATTTTAATGTTTAATTTTAATGTTGCTCTGTGTCTGCCAAATGTAGGCTATGAGTTATCAGTTGTCTGCTAACCAAGCGCTAACACTGCAGTGACAAAAACTGCAGTTTCTCAAATGGCCACTGGAGGAGGCTGGAGGCTGTGTCCAAAAGCGAGTCAATCCCCATAGAATCCCATGTTAAAATCTCCAGTTTTACAGCAGAAAAAAACATGTTTACAGTAGCTAATGGTAACTGTATGTGGGTGAATTTTCATTATTATTATTTTTTTTTACTCACCTGTTTACATTTTATTAAGACTTAATGTTATACATAATTGGGGGCATTTTGCTTGAGTGACAGGTGGGTAAGCATATGCTTGCCACAAATCAGCATGCACCGAAGTCTTGGCTTCACACACTCTTCAGAAACCTCTGTGTGATGTCACGGAGGCTACGTCCATCTTTGTATATAGTCTATGCTGCTAACATGTTTCCCATATCAACTTCACAGGGTGATAATATGCCAGTGTTGCGTTTACAGCTTCACCTGCTGCCCCCATGTGGACAAAACATCAATTGCTGTAGCTTAAATCAGCTCTGTAAAAATTACAAAAATGGTTAATTTTGTTCACAGCAAAGGATGTACAGTAACTTAATTCAAATGTACTAGAGAGGTCAGCTGTGGGATTGGAGGGATGGGATGTATATACTGCATATGTGAGTCTGAGAGAGAACATGCATCTGAATACATGTGTGTGTATATGTGAGTGTTTAAGGAACATTTTGGCAAGAAGTGAGATGGGCAGAGTTTTAATTAGTGCTGTACTGGAAGCTCGAACAGTGGAATCGTTGTGGAAAAGGCCACAACAGCTGCAGTGGCTGTTTGCTGGCTATTTAACAGAGCTCTCACTCCCACCGTGCACCCTTCCAGCTATCCCTGTTTCTCTCTCTTTCTCCTCTACTCCTGTGCTAGTTCAGGTGTCTGGGGCAGCTAAGGAAGCACTGGGTGGCATCCACCCAGACTCGCCGAGCTGGCAGCAGTCACTATGTTGAGGAATGTATGAGAGGGTTGCTGGCAGGCTCGCTGCTTGGCAGGTTGTCCCGCTGGGGAATCACTCAGTGAGAGCGCACTGCAGCCAATTCCCTGTCAGTGGCCGGTGATCTCACAAGGGCAGTAGTCGGGGAACATAGACTTAGACACAGAGACGGACTGTAGTCATGCTGTGTAATACCTTCCCATTCACTCTGCCTAACCGCCACCCCACCCTGCCCACGGGGACACACTCTAAATTTTCAAAGTGGAACTGAGAAATGAAAACAGCATGTTGCGCTAAAAACTTCAATGGGTGGAAATTGTTTTATTACTGTAGAGCTCAAGTTGCATGTTCATTACACTTGAGTTGTTGTCCAATTCAGCCATTCTGACAGTGCAGAACAGGAGCACGGCACAAGATGAATTATATGTTTACAGTATTTAGGCACAGACATATTTTGATGTTCTGTTAATTGCTGCCATGTCTATCTTATGACAATGCAAAGGAAACAATATGTTGCTCAAGAAACTCCCCCATTTCCCGCTCCATTTCTAAACCCATACAAGCCAGGCCAAACCGAACCTCAATTTCCACTTAAGCTAAACTTGAGGAGGAACCGACAACCCCAAAACCTCACCTCAACCTGACCGCACTGCAACCACTTCTGGCAGTCCGTCCCATCGCTGAGATGTTATGAACCGTTGGTTGAGATATTGTTTTACTTTAGGCTTTACTCTGTCTATTTTGGCACCATAGAAATCAACACTGTCCTCCGTGTTAGCTCCATGAATTACTGGCAAACCATTCAGTTTAAAAAGGTTCTTGAAAAAATTTAGTCTATTTTGACGGAAAAGTTTAAATAATTTGACATGGAATGTTTCTTGAAGCCTGAACGAGAGTCTGATTTTCCATCCAAATGAACCAGTGTTTAGCTGTGAGCCAGGTGCTGCCAAAAGAGACTCTCAAAGGCGCCTTTGACACAACTTCTCAGTGCATGAAAACTGTTTGCAGTGCAACACTGACCTCTTATGGAAAATCAGAAGATGTGCATATGAAAAAAATGCAGAAAAATACATGTCTCTAATGTTCCAAAATGCATGTTGAGAAACCAGTACTATTTATTTTTGGATCAATTATGTGAAAAAAAATAGTTTATATGGATGTAACATGCAATGTAACATTGGTTTTTAAAGTGCACCTGCGGTTCATCAAAATCAGTCTCAGACATCTTTGGACCAGATCACCAAAATTGTAACAGTCAGTTCACATACTTACAAATTTAAGCACATGGTTTTTGTCACACAACCTGAAATTTTTTATTTACATTGGAGGATTGCAGCTGGATAACTGCTGACTAATATGAAAACTATTGTCATTTCAAAAGTCCATAAATCATCTTAGTTTTCCTCCTTGCATCAAAGTTCCTGTGATATTTAACCTGAGTGATTGATAGGAAGACATTTATTGACATGGGTTGACTTTCTGACTCCATTTGATGAAGTCTAGCTTTTCATCTGTTTTTATCCTACACTGTCTATTTTCAACAAATGATGTTGTTGCTTGCCACTGACCGTGCTTTCATCAAATAAACCCCAGTCATCCGTCATTCTCATGTGACATTAATCAATGTCATGGAGATTCTTCCCTCTTAAAAAGGAATCTCCTTTAAATAAGAAAACCACTGCTGTCGTTAAAACACTTTTTTCACATACAGAAAATACTCAATCCTGGAGAACAAAAGACAATTTGGATATATGTTGTAAAACTGCGACTTTGCAGGTTTGTTAGTAAGATTGTTAAATGTCCATTGACAGTGGGGAAGCGTGGGTGCCATGCTGACCAGAAAATATAAGACCAAACTAAAGATGTGATCATTGAACAGCTCAGTATGTTATGGCTTTAACACTGTGGTCCTTTTGTCTTTCTTAAAATCTTATTGCTCTTAACTTGTATCATGGGCATAAATTACAGATTATTGGCAGCAAAAGCTTCTCTTTCCCTTGGGTTTTTTGGCCATGCAGTTGTGGGTCAAACTAAAGCACAACAATAGCACAATTGCTGCTTCCATTCTCCCCAGGAAAATTATAAACACCCTTCACATTTTGTTGCACATGGCGTCTGTTATTTTTGAGTGATTTGCGGAGACCCACTCATGCAGGAGCTGTTTATTTTGGTAGTGTTTGGGACTTCCAGAGTTTCCTTTCTGTTTCTCATTAGAATAGTTTTCTCTCAAATCTGACTCATCTCATCAAAAATGAATTGAATTGAATTGAACTGTCTTTTGCCCCTTTATCAAAAGTAGATGAGGGAAACATTGTAAGGATCCTGGCTTTGAGACTCAATAGAAAATGTTCCCCAGGGCTCTTTGGTCTCAGGCGTCTCAGGTGAATGGACATAGTGTATAGCAGATGCAGCCCGGCAACACGCTCAGTCCATCCTTTCTAATTATTTTAACGCTTGAATAATCAGGTGACCTAGTGCTGAAGTGGGAACATGATAAATCTGGAACAGGTTAGGGAACACTGGCTTTTAAATACATTGCTTTTTCTTTGCTTGTTTAAATAGAATATAATGAATAGTAAATGTTTTAATAAACTTATGGTTTGTTCATGTGAGAGTTATTATTTGATAGGTATTAGGCCCATCCAAAAGATGGAGCCTACCAATTCATGAATGAGTAATGTTAGAGTTGTTAATGCTTTCTACAAATATTATTTATGAAGGTGAATATTTCAGAATTTATTTCTTGATATAATAACACAAAGTTTATCAAAATGGCATTTTCCAGCACTGGAAAATATGAATGCACCATTAAGCTACTTGATGTAGCCTACAGTGCATGGTACTGAAAAATATTGCAATGAGCAATCTTTACCACCAGGTAGCGCTCAGAGTCTACTTCTAGATTTGTTGCTCCTCTGCACCAGTGAACAGTTCCATCTGCTCACGTTATGTTATGATTCATGTATACAAAATGAGTTTCATCAAATAACTCTTCCTATCAAAGCTTAATCATGACTAGTTCATGATCCAAAGACTTACTAAATGTATTAAATGTATCTCTGGTTCTTGCAGTAAACCTTGGACATCCTGATTTGAAACGTAACCATGCATGGAACCTTTCAGGATTGTTTTGCTACTGTTATGTATAGCAGAAATTATATTTTAGCTGCATTTTTGCTCCTAAAAAGATGATAATTATAGGTGTCTGCTACATAACCATAGAGGAACAGTTATCTCTCATTTTCCACAATATCAGGAATCTTAAATTGTTGATTTGGCTGAGGGGCTGGTCACTTAATGAATATTTTAAGATTAAATGAGGAAAATGTTCAAGTCAGTCTTGCATTATTTACTTATGTGGATTAGTGTTAGTGCTCTGTATTTGCATTGAATCATTCGAGGGACTTTACATGTCAAATATAAATAGGGCTGTAGATATGTTTAGGGAAATCAGTTTCCTAGTCTTACTGGGGTACATTGCAAAACAGGCTTAACTGTGACTTAGTGCTTCTAACCAAACATAATGCAGACGTGCCTTTTTATTAACCTTTGCCATTTTTGTTTGTTTGGGACTCTTTGACAAGTTTTAGTTAACTTAATAAGCTTTCATCTGATCCTTTTTTGTGAAGATATAGTGATGGTATTTTGTATCAAGCTCACCGGACAAAGGAGAAAAAGTGTAATCCGCAGAACTCAAAAAAAGCACATCAAAGGAAGGTGTATCAACTAACTGGGTAGAGCAGGAGTGTTGCTCTGATGACCTGAGAAGAAGGGCTGCTGTAAAAGGTTGTAAAAGATGGGGATCTCCCCCACCCCACCCCCCACCCCCCCAAGGGCCAAGTCTTTAAACTGAAGATGGAGGGGGTGGGGAGATGAGATAGGTGGTCACTTAGCCAGCTGAAAGCAACAAAGCAACACATGACGCCACGCTCACACATGAGCAAAGCCTCAGTTAGTGTATTCAGGAGTGGTCTGAATGGTAGTTGAGAGGGGAGATTATTTAATAAGGCTGGGCAGTTAAGTGAGCTCGTTCTGTAAAAGTCTGATCCTGTTCAAGTCCCTATTAAACTTATCAACCCCCTCCTGCCCCCATTAAACACACACACATACACATCTGACCTGGTCACGTGACAGCTGTAACCACAGAGATCAATTGGTGACATCATCACAATGTCTGGATACAGTTTCTGTCCCCGAGTGCAAGTGGGGAGGGAATTCCCATGTTGGCCGTGTGTATGCTTTCCTTCACCTACTGCTGTGACCTGCTGCTGTTTTGGTTTCAAGTAAGCACTGGCTCAGAAAATAGATTAAAATCATATTTTTAGCAAGTTGTTTGCAGCCACATTTGCAATGTGGTGGCAACATTCATTTCATATTGTGTCATGACACCGCAAAGCAAATGCCAGCACACCCCCCCGCTGAGTTAGACAAACTTAGCTATGTATTTATAAGTGCTGTATTCCAAAACATTTTCACTCATTTGTTTCTGTAAATGACCAGAACAGAATTTGTTTCTTGAATTTTTCAAAATATTTAAATAGTTAGATGTTAAAATGACCATGCAAGCAAATTAAAAGGTGGAAAGAGTAGCGCTTAATACAAGACTCTACAGTCACACTAGCAGTTGTGAAACTGTAATCACGGAGTTGCTTTAAAGGATAGTTTCACAGTCTGTCTTAAAACAATGATCAGGTGCCCATATGAGCATTGAAGTCTTGCATGCTGTAATCATCCCCTCTGTTCATACTGGCCATTAAAAGATCACTTCTTAATGCTCTCTCACAGTGTAAGTGACAGGGGACAAAATCTAAAAAGATGGTAGGTTTGGAAGAAATCCACTTGATTCAATTAACTTAGACTGCTGAAGTTGGAATATTGTTTTGCACAAAACAATGACTATGGATTTTGTCCCCATCACTTGCAATGGAAGTGCATTAGGGATCTTCCAATAGCCAGTATGAACAGGAGGAATGATTGCAGTGACCAAAAACTATATTAACTATATTGTTATAACATATGAACCTCTCCTTTAAGCAAAATGCTAACATCAGCATGTTAACAAGCTCACAAAGAAAATGCTAACATGCATATGTTCAGCAGGTAAAGCGCTTATCACATACACCATCATGGGTGTGTCATTAGTTTTGCAGGTATTTGGTCATGAACTAAGGTTGTGGACAAATTTTAGATTTTGAAATGCCAAGTTTATTACAATCCATCCAGAGGGGGACATGTGGATTTCTGTTCCATATTTATTGGCTATCCAATCAATAGCTGTTGAGACATTTCACTAAAATGTCAACCTCATCGTGGCGCTAAGTCAAGGGGTCGTTAGGATTCATGCTCAGGGGACCTTGAATGTCTGCGCAAAATGAATGGCTCTTGGGAGATTTCAGTCTGGACCAAAGTGGTGGACCAACTTCAGACCAGCATTGCTATCCCTGTAGAGCCACACTACTAGTGTAGCTAGAGCAAGAGGTAAGAAAAAAAGTGTGTAAGCAAACAAGAAAAAAATGTGTTCATTTCCAAAATTTGCTTATAAGAAGTTTTACTTTGAATAAACAGGAGATAAATATTTTATTTGTTGTATTAAATAGGATCACGTTTTGCTGGAAAGATTCCAAGGATACATAATCCAGGGCAGCAGCAGCAGCAGCAGCAGCAGCAACAGAAGCAGCAGCTAACCTTACACTTGTAACAAAAGATAAAGTATCCAAAACATGTGTCCGGACACCTCTAACAATTGAGCAGTCCCACAGATAATTAAATAACATGCCTTTCTGTGCCCCACATTTCATACAGTGATCTAGAATATTGGCATTAAATCGATTTAGCAGAGTTGGAGTTATAGAAAATCTCATTATCCATTTACAGCTCTTCTGTTGTACTCTTTGACATTTGACCTCAACTGTCCTTGTGGTTTATCCACTGGCGTGATCATTTTTGCTGCAAACAATCAGTCATCAGCTTTGTTTGAGGAGCGGTCTATTTTTGCCCTACAGATCTGTCTTTGGAGGCCAAACCAGGAAGAGGTGATGTCATGATGGCTATCGCTTACAATGCTCCAGCCAGCCACCCCCCCACCCCCCACCCCTTACCCTCCCTCCTTTTCTCTCCTGAGGTATGACCTCAGCCTGAGTGTACAGAGGGAACATCTGCTTGATGATCTGGTTAGCAGGATGCTGGTTTGATCTGATGCAAGACATTTCACTGGAGAGAGGTTTTTTATGTGGGGGAAAATATGTGTGATCAAATAGGTCAGAAACAAGGAGACTAGTTAAAGGCTTGTGTGTATCCTTGTACAATAAGTGCATTAGTTCATTAACTAGGGTATTGTAGAGGCTTGAGAGATTTGCCCACATTTTTATTCCACACAACATGGAAATACCCATCAAGAAGATCTAGCAAAATACTGTATGCATTGCTTAAAACTGTGACCCTGACATTCCTCAGCATTGCATTAGATGACTCAGTCCTGTATCTGCAGTACTCACTCCAATTGTGATGTATCACAAGGTGTCAAGTCGACAATAAAATAAGCTATGAAATTAAACATTTTGTTACATATAAAAGTTCATTCTCTACCTTTTAGTTTAGTAAAATAATAAAAAAAAGACTGAGAGATGCAGTTGAAGGTTCAGGGGAAAGCCTACATGTGGACCTTGAGTTAAGATAAAAACAACCTTTTGTGATTCACTTACACAAAACAACACATTTTTCATACACTATAGTATTTATGAGCTGTATTTTCCTTACATCTCTACCTGCTCCAGGTGCTGGATTTTAAAGTCAAACTGAAAACTTGAAACTGCAAATGTGCCTTTCTCCTTCGGGGTAACTCTACTAAGCATAATAATTTGGTGGTGAATGGATAAAAGCACTATATAAATGTTGCCATTTTACAATTTATTTCTTTTACTGAAAGTAAAACTGACAAAAACTTGTATTGAAAGATGCAAAAACCTGCCTAGCAGGTACCAGTAAACCTTTGCTCAGCAGCACAAATTCATTAGTCAAAGGCAAATCAAGGCAGAATACTTATGGGTAATTTAGAGTCTCAAACTTCACTTCTTTGTGAAACGATGGGAAATTCACATAAACAAAGGTAGTATTGTAAAAAAAAAACATTATCCAATATTAAGACAAAAAGACTAAATAAATGACAAAGCCACTTGACGGTGCACCTGTATAATGAGGGACAGCTGGCCAAGATACAGGTGCATCGCCATGTGTCCACTCAGGAACAAGCGTCTGTAGTTGGTTGAAGTTCAACGTGTCACCACCCCCTTGTGAAAAATGTGCCACGACTGCTTTGACTGACAGCTGTGCTAGCTAGGGTTAACTGTCCCATCTAACAAGTGACCGGGACAGCTGCTGTCAGACACCTCCCCTCCCCAGGACTTTAGGACTTCTACTCTACTGAAGCAAGGGAGGGGACCAGGGCAGACCACCCTCCATACCATAGTTCAGGCAACAGGGAATCTCTTTGCTGGGGGTGAACAGAATTGTCTACGTGAGAGAGCGGGAGACTTGCAGACGCAGTCCTCAAGGGAGTCTCATTTTACACAGTGGATTTAGATAAGAAATGCAGCATTATCTGATGAGAGGACCACTGATCAAACCTCTAAAAGACCAGTGAGAACAATCAATCAAGTGTCAGATAAGGTGTATGTCTGCCTAGAATGCAAGTAACTTATAATTTGTCTTCACTGCATGTAAATGGACATATCTAAACCATAAAATGACAAAGCAGTGCGCCATTAGGACCTCAGGTAGTGCCATCCTCTGATTGGTGCATCCTCTGTCTCTGTGCAATGAAGGTAGAAGAGATAAACCAAGAGCCCCTGGAGACAGCACTCAAATATTACCACCCCCAACATTATTTCTAGAAGGACTTGCAAAAAGCCGTGCCAAATGAGCCATCCGTTTGAAATGCGAGCTGACATGATGCACTGCTGCCATGCCTCACATTGCTGCAAAAATATTCAATGGGCCTGCCAAGAGCCCTCAGATGGCAAAATGAATTGCATGCGTGAAGGAGTGTCATCTAAACACGTGTGTCAGTCATCATTGAGCATTTCAACCCCGTGCTAATTCATGGAAGTCTGTGGCGTTAATGTTGTAATCAATCCTAACCCATGAGTCCACTCTTCCTCAGTCTGGTTAGAGACAGGCAGAGCTCCAAGGTTTCTAAATGGCACTGGCTCAGCGTTAACCCTGACCCTCATATCTCACCCTCATACACGTTCATATCTGTGCCTTAAGTGTAGCTGGTGTCAGGCTCTGTCCAAAGGTAACAAAATCCACATCCTGTACCAGAACCTCTTAAGTGGATTAAAACAAACATGATATAACGTGTTAATTAGTGAGCTTTAGAGGCGTTGGTAGGTGGATTTTCTTACCTTTGGATTGGGCAAGACTAAGATAAAGTAGCTGGCTGCTGTTGTTAGCTTCATATTTATGATTTTAATTTTTTTCCTTAGAGCGAAAGGCCAGGCTACGTGAGAAAGACATACAAATTGGAAGGAGACGGTAAACTTTGACCTTCCCAGACCCTATGTAGTCTCAAATGGGGGAACATTTTTGAAACTGTTGAAAAACTCAAAGCAGAATTTAATTTAGAAAATGGGGATCTGTACAGATATTCAAAGCTAAGACATTTCTATGATACAGAAATTTAAGAAAAGTAATTTCAGCAGACGGTAATGATGTGATTGTGTGCTGGCAGGTAAATGCAAACAAACGACCTCAAATCTTGTTTCTAAACTGTATAGAAGTTTACAAAACCGTAACAGAAGGAATTCACTACATTTAAAGTTGAAATGAAAACAAGAATTGAACATTAAACTGTGGAAGAGTGATTGGCAATCCATATGCAGAATGCAACAAATATCTACTAGCTTTAAAAGATGGACAGAATTCAGAGGGAAGAATTTAATTAATTTTTTTAGCTACATCCCAAATAAAAAATAGACAATTTGGTAAAAAAAAAAAAAAAAAGACAGTGTTGGCAGATGAATGCCAATCACGTGTTTTTTTTAAAATCCTGTATAGAAATACAAACATTTTGGGACAGGGTTATTGAGACACCTGAGGAGAGTTTCCCAAGGACCCCTGGATTGTGGGATTGATACCATAATTCAAAAGAGGGACATTTATCAATGAGCTGGTTGAAATGTCACCCTCCAGTGTGATAATGTGGCAGTAGCTGGACATTGTAGAGTTGGCGGCTGTGGCTGTAGCTACAATGTCCAGCTACTCCTGCAGGATGTAGAGTGGGTAGTAGTCTTACTTACTTTGTCTTATTCTTGGGCAAGATACTGAACCCCACATTGCCCCTGATGGCTGTTCCATCATTGTGTGAATGGGTGAATGTGGCAAGTATTTTAAAGCTCTTTGAGTGGTCAGTAAGACTAGAAAAGCGCTATATAAGTGCAAGTCCATTTACCATTTACCATAGAGGAAAAATATTCAATGGAAAAACAACTACGCTAAGACTGAATATAAGAAAAAAGATGGGTCGTGTTCGGCTGATCTGAAAAGAATGGATCAAAGGTTGTAAAGAGAGTAGTGTCCCCACCCCTTTATATTTATCTTTATATTTATTTAATTTTTTTATTTTATTTCTAATTTTGTCACTGACCAACCATAGACCCAGCAGACTTATTTGAGGAAGTACTTTATGATCTTTCATGCTCCCTTGTGTGCTGGTATAGGTGTGGAGGAGAGTGGAGGAGAGCCCCTTGTAAGGTACACAAGATCTTGTTTTGAGGTTGGCACGCCGGTAAGTAACCTGACTGGCTTCAGGATTTTCTCAACACTGCTGATTCCCAGCCAGCTGTCCCGGCATGCTAGCCACCAACCAGTTCCACAGCCTTTTAGCTGCAAGCCTGTCCTCTAGTACGCTAGCCTAGAGTCTGCTAGCTATCAGCATGCTAGCCTTCAGTCTGCACACCAAGCAATTTGGCTGAGGTTTGTGAGCCTGTAACCTTCCTGTCCAGAGATGGACATTGTCTTTTCCTGGGCACTGACCTAGCCTTTCATAGGAGATATCTAGGGGTGGAAGGGAAGCAGAAGAAGAACCAGAACCGAAACCAAGCAGCTAGCATAGCTTCATGCCTGCAAGCTGCAGCAGAACCACACAACACCTGGACATCCCTCATTTGGAAGTTGAATCCAGGCTGAAGTCTTCTACATTCTTGTAATGTTTTAAGCAACATTTTAGATACTGAAATACTGAAATAGAAATCACATGGTTGTGATGAAGATATCTGTTACATCTCCCCATGCCTTCTCATGGCTTTAGATTCACAGGGTACTTATCTGTTTCAGCTACAGGTGGCCTAAGGCTGGCTTATGAAGTGACATGTACTAAAATTGAGAGTGTTAGACAGCAGAGAGATGGGAAGGATCTGACCCCTCTGTTGCCATTTTCTTTCCCATAAGTGGTTGGAGTCTTGCTGTGTGATGGCTCAACAATGGGGATTGTCATCTAAATGCATCCACATTCACGTCTTGCTACTACACCAAAGGCCAATCTAAGGATAGGAAATAACAGAAGCCTCCTTGTGTCTGGTCAGAATATGTATGAGCACATAATTTGTGTTATTACTGTCACCTTCACCAGGATAGCAATATTCTGTATGAATAATCACAGTGAGATGCAACCAGTACGGTATCATCTGATATAGCCATTACGAGAAAGAAGGACCCTTTTTTATAAACATTCGGGTACCTTCCTTGCCACTGATATAATAATAACTACATGAGCAAGGTAAATAGGCAAAGGTAATTCATCTTTAGTGGTCACATAAACCAGATCCAAGCAACTCCATTAGTGAGTTTGTGTGATGTGAAATAGAATTTAGTTCATCTTATCCACTTTGAAAATGCAAATATTTGCATCGTGCCTGCTGTATATGCTGTATAGACAGAATAGCAGACACACTCATGTCAAGTAATCAAATTTAGTTTCAGGGGATTTGGGGTGTAACAGAAAAAGGAGCAACAGTTTAATCTGACTATTGCAAATTATATAGCAAGATACAACATTATAAGCAGTGCTACAGCTACCACTAAGTACACTGAGGTCTTACCTTTTTTTCTAGGAATTATGGGGCTTTAGTAAACTGTCAGGAGTTTACATGATGCAGCTAAATATTAAAAAACGGGTGGATATTTTATAGGCTTATTCCAGCATTTAGTAGGCTTAATGTATAGGGCAAAGTAAATGTATTTAAGTAAATAAATAAAGGATTTAGGCCTATTATTACCCCAACGGAATTGTATGGTGTCCTAGCAAAGGTCCTGGGTAAAAGCATGACTGATTTAGCAGTTCTTAGTTCTGGATGTCCTTTGAGCAAAATATCCATAATAGAAAACAGTGGTGGAAAAAGCAGCAGATCCTTTATCAACCCACTTTATACCCCAGTGGAAAGCTTCAGATGGGCCTATAATAATGCATAATGCTTTGTGATCTGATCATATGTTTGTGTGTAGCATTTTACTCTATAAAGTAATCTACAAAGTAACTATAACTGGTACTATAGCTGACAGATAAATGTAGTGGGATTATTTGCTGTGCAGTAAAACTATAAAGTAGCACAAAATAGAAATATCTCAAATAAAGTACCTCTAAAGTGTATTATGATGTACTTTCTCAGTGATTTACCTCTTATGTATATATTTTCTATGTATTGTATAATATAGTAAACTTAACTTAACCAACTAGCTTTGGGTTTTTGACTTTTGGTCTGTGTGTTAAATCACTTGAGAGACAGAACTAAAACACAGCTCTACACCATGTGAGTGAAATATAAACTAAAATAGCCTAATTGAGTTTTTAAAACTAGATTTTAACACAGCCCCTCTCTTGGGGCTGTACGATAAAGGATCTGTCAGTTGATGTTCCACTTTCAAAGAAATTTTCAATTCAATCAGATTATGTAGACCCGAGTAAACTTGGAACTTTTAGGGCCCCTCAAGGGTCTGGGGCAGTTAACTGCAATTTGTTAATCCAGCCTTGACTTTGTTACGTTTCACCACTGATAGTAATCCCATGTTATATACAGTCCACTGGGTGATTACATTTATGAGATAAAATGAGATAAAATACCATAAAGCCTGATAGTCTGAATAAACTCAGGAGCCCCCTCTACTACTATTGGCCACTCTACCTACTACTCGCTCCCCCTCTACTGTCTGTGGTCTAATGAATGTGCAGCTGCCTATTCTGGGTTTGTGTCTGGGTTTATGTGTGTGTGTATTAGAGGGGAATCCTTACAATAAAAAAGTTAGAGGAGCTTCTTTTTATTCTTACCCATCCCCATCCTCATCATCATCATCATCACCGCCCCTCCCTCCCCCTCTTCGCACTGTTTTCCCAGATTTATTCACGTGCAGCTCGCTCCCGCCTTACTCAGACATTCTGTCGCCAGCGCCGTGACGTCACCTGCGCCAGGAGCCTCCTCCGCTCTAAACGGTTTCCCTCCGCCTGTACTCAAGATAATCTAGTCCCCCTCACCGCGGCAACCCTGAACTTGACTGATTAACTCGCTAAATAGTAAAAAGACTTTGAGGATTTTTTAAAATGAAAATTTTATTATTTGATGGCATGTTTCTTTGTTAATGTTAAGTAATTACCGCATATTTAAGCTCATGCACATAAGTAATAGGCTAATATTCATGTTAAAGCCTATTTACCATAAGAAACGCCTGTAGTGAATGTTCGTGAGTAGGCTACTTTATGGTATTTTTTTTAGATGCTATATTATATTTGTAGAGCCTGGTTAATTAAATAGCAGGTGTATGGATAATTAACTAATCGTTTTGTTATTATTTTTAAAGAAAAAATGCCAAAAGAATTTGCTCCACTCTTCCAGCTTCTCAAATGTGGGATTTTAATCTCTTTCTGTGTTATACATGATTATGAAGTGAAGATCTTTAGGTTTTAGATTATTAATCACAATTAAGTCACCATGGACTTTTAAGAAATTATAACTTTTTCACTATTTTCTGACATCAAGCAACAATCAAGGAAATAATTGTCAGATTAATCAATCATGAAACCAATCATTAGTTGCAGGCTTGCAGCCATGCTTGTATAGCATTTTAACTTTTTTATTTTCTGTGTAAGTGTATTTTCATCTATAAGGACTGCTTGACATTTTAATGTAGTTAATGTAGTTTGTGTTCTGACGTTCTCCTTTTTGTGATGGAGAATTCACATTTTTGTCTCTGTCTTGGTCAGATAACATATAACCTATTACATCACAAACTATTTTGAATTCTTCTTAAATGTGTCACAATGAACTGATTTAGCGCACTTGTAAATGACACTTCATGTCCTCTGCTGCCACTGCTGCACTGCCTGACTGCTATTTTCATGCATTATCATGCATTATTGATGAGATGGTCTGAAGACCTGTTGGAAGTTTCACTCTTGACATTGCAAAATTATGCCTCCATATACCCACCACAGGAAAGACCTGTGTCATGTCTGAGCTGGTTGTGTGTATGTGCGTTACTGTCTTGAGGTGGGAAGTTGAAATGATGGCATGTGTAAGCATGTTCCTGTGCTTACACTGTTCTTGGACACTTTTGTTCTCTTGACAACATAAATAGTGCTTATCATATCACAATCAAAGCAAAGCTGGAACTAAGAGAAAGGCTAAATGTGGTGCAGTTCAGGCGTTCACAACAGATAAGCCTACACCTCAGAGTTGTTTTTTCAGTTTAAACTACTGTAAGAGCTTACTGTCCAAAGTTTGAAGAACTCTTAAATTTAGTTAGAATAGAGAAGAATGACTGAATGTTTCTAAATGGGCCATTTCACAGTTTGAAGTTACATAGCCTGTGTTTGAGACTGATTGTCTGGTAGGCTAATTAATGTTTTGTACTATTTAAGATGATTTTGTTGTATTTGAAAAGGGTTGAGGGTCCATACTTTGCATGGAACCTCTGAAATGAAGAGACCCCCTTTCTCCTTTCCTTCTCTCAAACAAGCAACATTTCACCCCACTGCAACCAGCAGTTTTTGCAGCAACAAACTCAGACATCTGAAAAGAAACTCTCCTTCTAAATTAGCGAGAGAAAAACGCATTGTTCCACAGTTATGTAATCCATTTCCACACGGTGAATGAAGATATTAGACGTGTGAAAAGTAGGTCTTGTTATTGTCGGGACTGCATCCCGCGGCGTGATACTGGCGCTCAGCGGAGGGTGAGACGGCTCCGCGACTCACTGACGCCAGGCCGAGCAGACCGAAGGCAGGCAGAGAGAGTACACAGGAGGAGACAGAGATAGAGAGAGAGGGGGCTGCAGTGAAAGAAAAAGGTACTGTAAACTTTTGATTTCGTTTATAACATGCTAAATGAAAAGTTTGTTTGTCTGTATTTTCTCTCGTAACAGTGTGCATGGCCACTGTTGTAAGGAAGTAGATCCAAACGGGTCACCAACTCAACAATGTATCTACTTGGCAGCTTCAAACTTTTTTTTTTCTTCCTTTTACTCCCAGTATCAGACTGGGGTTTCAAATTTAGCCACATTTGCATGAAGGTGTAAACTAATTTCCCAGGCTACGTGTTAAAAACAAGTGTTTTGATAAAGAACTATCGTAATCTTGTAGTAATGTAAGCTAACTTACTGTATATTGTGTCAAAACTAAGTTCCAGTAAGAATGCTGTAGAAAGGCTGCTTTGAACACTTAAAAGCACCATCAGCTGTGTTTAAGTCACCCTGAAGCATGCATCAGTACAAGCATATGTAAGTGTAAACTATGTGGTGGCTTCAGCAGGGAATATGGGTTATTCTGCTGCTGTTAAACACATGGTGTAGGGCGTTAAGCTACAGGATGTGGAATGGTAGGTTATTTCTTTGTGTTAAGCATTTTCTAAAATAATAAATGTTAATCAGTGGTGAAAATTTACCATCACAACTTCCTTAAGTCTAAGATGATGTCTTCAGGTTGCCTGATTTGTATGTCCAACTGTCTAAAACCAAAAGATATTGAATATGTAACGATATAAAACCATGATCAGCAAATCCTGACATTTTGAGAAGCAAGAAACAGCAGATAATTAGCATTTGTACTAGAAAAAAAGGACATAAATTGTTAAAAATTCAAAATTGTTGATTCATTTTCTGACAGTCAGCTAATCGATTAACTAATCATTTCAACTCTTTGCCATATGATAGTGGTTTAGTGGTAAACACATGGTTTACTTCTTTTTGGCTTGTTAAACTACAGGAAATGGATGGTTGGGTGGCCTTTTTTTAGCTTTCACATGTTAATGATCAATTTTTTGATGCTACTAATTAGTGTATTATGAATAAGGAAGTATATATGCAGTATATTACCCCACACTGGTTACAAATCCACATGCCAGTCTCTTACATATTGTTGGTTTCCTTTCTCTACTGTCTTCTGGCTGCTGCAGACTCACTGAGGCTATTTCAACTGGTGCATTGGAGTGCTTCACAGGACATGTGTCCCATGTGTGTGTTTGTAGTTATGTCAATGTGTTTATGAATCTGTTTGTCTGTGTAAGTGTTTATGTGAGAGAGGGACAAAGGGGGAGAGAGAGAGAGAGACTAAGAGAGAGACGTACAGCAGCTAAGGCTAGATCTCTTGACATTATTGAAGATGACATATCAGATTACCTAAAGGACAGGAATTTGTCCTTGTCCGTGATTTACTTCCATTTGTTTTATTGTTCTGTGTTGTCAAGGTATGCAGCTTTAAATTCTGTATGAAATAAAACAAATGGTGTTCCTATAGGACTGAAATGAGGATGACGGCTCTTTATTAAATGGATATGCAGATATGATTGGCTTTTATGAGCGTAATTCCCTTTTTTATACATGCAAATCATAGCATAAACAATTTATTTGCCTCGGTATACCTCAGTCAAACATTAGTCTTATTAATGCCTATCTATATAGCTATCTATAATCATAGCAAAGGTAAAAACTACTCAACTACAAGGTGTAAATATAGGTTAGCAGCATTCCTGTATCCAGAGAGTCAGTCACAACAGTAGTGAGCAACGTCAAAACCCTCCCGTTTGTCTGTACGGTCAGGACAACATAGCCTGCCATGTGTCGGGGTGAGGTGTCCACCCTAACACAACACTAACCCAACACTGAGTGCCAAGCATGGTTGACATAGCTGCTTGAAACCCCATGTGTTTGCTAGTTATGTCTACAGTCATGTGTGGACTGCTATGTCTGGGACATAAAGAATCTGATCCCAGTACAGCCCCACTAGGTCTGGACAATACTGACCACACAGAGTTTTTTTTACAGTGTTTTCCGTATGGTACATGAAGTGATGTGGTAGCTGGTTTCCATTCACTTGTGTTATAGTGAAATCTTTACTAGGCCAGGGCTGTGGATGTATTGGTGTTTGTGAAGAAAAGTGACCCCAGTGAGTTTAAGGAGCCTGTCAGGTCAATGCCATGTCTAGCCCGTAAGGGCACTTCATGTCTGACTGTGGTTATTTCAGGCTTTGCTCTTTGTATGACTGTGGCAAAAATCTGCATAGTCTGGCCATTGAACCTCAATACTTTTCTCAAACAGGACGAGCTGACGTATCAGCCAGTGTTAGGTTATTGGAGATATGTTATTGTACATGTTTGCCAATGATTATAAAGAAATTGCAGTTAAAATGACATGGTCATTACATATTGTACTCACAATTTTTTCATAACAAAATTAAAGGAATCCCTTTTTAAAAAATGGGTTTTCGTTGTAGCACTGAGTGTCAAAAATTGTCAAATGCTAAAAGCTGGCATCAAACTACAGATCAGATTTGCAATCCTTTGTGAACATTTTTTGATCAGATAGTCCCTGGTTTAAAGTAATATTTAGCCAATTTCAGAATATTTTATACAGGCAAGGGTCATTTACAGTTACCAACTAATTATTCAATCAATTGTTTATATTTGTCAAAGTAAGGAATTGGAAAAATTATTGTTTTGGTGTCTGCACTGGAACTCACTATCATAATAATCAAAATTTCAGACCTGACTCAGCCCTTATTTTATTGCTGATAAGATAAGTCAGTTTTTTCAGTGGTTAGGAATAAAGGCAAAGGGATATTGAACTTTGCCGTAGCTGTTTTTCCAATGATGCTTTCATACCTCATGGCTGAATTGCCATGATTTCTATTTGTGAAAAGGCATATATTGCATCCTTGTAGTGTCACTATTTACTCAGTAATGACTCTTGAAGGCACTTAATCCAGAAGTGCTCAGTGAAGAGACAAGATATACGAGTGTTCTCAATCTCTCTCTCTCCAAAACACTCACTCTGTCTTAGATCTCTGGCTTTGCAGTCACTCTCTCCCTCTCTCTCCCTCTCTGCACCATTCCTCCTTTCTCTTTTTCTCTCTCTCTTTATCTCTCTCTCTCTCTCTCTTCCTGCACTCCTCTGTTTATAGCCAGTGACTCCAATGAGCGGGGGGCTAATGGAGGCCCCATCCAGGACCCTGCTGATAAATAATGTAGCTTCTTTATAATGCTCCGTCCCTGGGGAGGGTCCAGAGAGCATCATTACTGCCTCCTCATCCTACACAGCCCAGGCCTAAATTGATTAACAGACACTGGAGCGGTGCAAAATGATCCATGGGGCTAGTGTAGTGGCTAACAGCTCGCACCAGGTGGGTCAAAGCCTCCGCCTGTCAGTGTCGCATGATCCCACTCTGTGCTCCCATTAGCCTCAGATGGGCTAACTGATGGCCATAACAAGGCACCCTTAACACAACAGTGAGACAGTGTTGCTTGGACTCGGCTGAAGGGAATGTTGAGGGTTTGTCAGGGGGGCAAAATTGCCAAAAATCTATCAGTTTCCGCTTGTCACTTGTGAGGATTTGGTGGTTTTCTTTGTCTAGTGTGACTGTACTCTGAATATCTTTGGTTTTTAGACTTTTTGACACGATTAATTAAGGAAATAATGAGCAGATTAAATAATGAAAGTAAGCATTAGTTGCAGGCCTAGACCAATTAGTTATTTAAGTTAATCAGCCAATTCACTGGTTTTAGCTTCTCAAATGTGATGCTGCTTTTTCTGTTTTATAAATGAAATTAAATACATTTGTGTGGACAAAACAAGCAATTTGAAGATGTCACCTTGGGAAGTTGTAAGGGGATTTTTCACAGATTTTTGACAGCTGTTTTTCCAGTTGGAAAACAACTGAGCCAATCAGAGGTTTGTAGGTGGGATTAAGAATCAGGATGTCATCTTCTTGGGCCAGAGTCAGAAAAATAGCTTTGTCCATAAAAAAAAAAAAAAAAAAAAATAGCTCCACGAAGATGGAAACAAGAATTGATGAGATCAGTGCAGCTGTACAGTTTGTTGCTTGTCAGTTCACAGAAATCTGCATTTTGCCTGCAATATTAACGTCTCTTAACTGCTAACAGAAATCAGCTAATATTAACACAACTGAGACTCAAACTACTGAATGAAAGATCTTTCACAAAGTGTGTGCCAGAATTTTCTCTGAAGAGCTTTTACTTTTCATTTTGATTAGATTTAAAACAAACGTACTGTATTCACTATATATTTCTTAAGACAATCTTCAAAACTGCCTCCATGTGAACACAAATTTTATAAATAGTATAAAGTTTCAGGGAATGATTCTGAAATCTGGTGCTCAAAAACGCAAACATGCGCACATCCCAGTCTATGCATAGGTATAGGAACAGGGAGACACAATGGCGCCTTTATGTTTTGACTGCCTCACAGACAACTGTAAACTAGCATTGTCCAAAGAAGCAGCACAAAGACATATCAGACCCTTTAAATAAGCATGTGGTCAGGCCATCAGTCAGATGTTACTAACTGTCATGGTTGGAAATATCCAAGAGATATGGTCTCCAGCTGCAGCTAAAGGACAGCAGAGGATTGTGAAGCCTGCTCCAAATGTAACAGTACAGAACTTTCTGGAATCTTCCATCTGAAATGGATTAAAGCTCGTCTTTGTGTGTTAGTCCTGAACTTGTGCTGATAGTGCTAGCTGTCACTGAGAGGCCATCAAAGCAGCTCTGTGGCTGGAAGTGGATCAAAACGACTCCCTCTGTGTCTGGGTGGTGACCCTGATACAAACGTGATGTTTCTGTTTTTGCCTTTATGAACTATATGTTTTATTGTTATGCTCCACATTCAGCTCTGAATTCTGTGTTTTGCTTTGTGCGAAGATGTGCTCTGAGTCAGTTTTGCAAAAGACACTGTCAAGGTCGCTGTATAGTGGTGCATCAGATTTTAGAGATTCCCCCCATAATACTCAATTTAAAATCAAGTGATCTGATGAAATCTACAACCTATAACAGTAGCCAGCCAGCACCAATAATGGGTAGGACTTTTCTGGGACCAACAGACATGTGTCGAAAGTAGGTATCAAACGTCTGGTCAGATTTACAATCTTGTTTACTGTGTCTTTGACCAGATGTTTCCTGATTTAAATTTTAAAAAGTAAGCCTTCTCTGTTAAATGCAAAAAGGTGTTATCTAGTATGTTTTGTTTGTTAATTTTTTTCAAATATATGTATTATATAACATGTTGTATGAAAATGTTGCCATTTGCCTATTTCTGGGTGTTTTTATCTATTTACGTTTCTGTCTCCTATCTCTCTCAAGTCACCATTCAATGTAGTGTAGGCCTTCAACATAAAAAAGTGGAAAAAAAAGACCCTGAGAAATTGTGATGGAAATTTGTCTGAGTCCTTCTTTTTGTATCAATATCCATCACTTATATAGGGAGTCGTTTGTATATGAAGTTTGAGAAATCCAGCTACTTCAATGACTGAACACCTATGACATTTCTGACCCTTTCTCCCCCATTTTAACTGTTTTACTACAAATGAAAGAAAGAGGTCAGAGTTGGCCAGTTAAGGAAACCATTTTCTCTCCTACCCCCCATCTGAAGAAAATCCTGCTGTTCTCAGCAAGAGGAAGTGATGTCGCTGCTGTGCTGGAGATGACAGATATGAAGACATAACTACGCAGCCTGTTTCCTGCCTCTCTGATGGTGGAGAATAGTAGTCTTATGATGCTATAGCAGGGTGTGATATCATAGTTGGGTCTTGAGACACAAGAGAAATCAGTTTTGAAATATGATTTTCCTTATTCTCTCACACACACACACACACACACACACACACACACACATATAGACACACCCCCGCCCACTCATATGTCTCTCCCTCATTTGTTAGTGGTTCAGCGTCACTTTTGATTAGCCCGTTGCAACTTGCAGTTTTCCAGTGAGTGTAGTGGTTGGCAGTAGTAAGTGCGTCCACAACACACATGCATTGTAAACTGCACCTGTTCACCCCCCCCCCCCCCCCCCCCCCGGTTGTCAGTGTGATACAGCCTACACATGCAGTAGCTGACAAAGATAGAAATTGCTATTCATCCCATAATCTGAAGGGCCAAGAATAACTACAGAGCAGTCTTAATGATGTATTTGTTCCTGCGCGTAGGAAATCCAATATACTGCAGGCTTTACTGTCAGAGAGTGATGCATCCTCACCCGTGAGTCAGTACAGATAAAAGGTGGAGAATTTCTGACAACCTGTTTATTTGAATCTGGGATTGCATCTGAACATTTATGTGCAGCCAAACCTCAACCGTAACTATGTTTTATCTCCCTAATTGCATTCAGAAAAACTTGAAAAGAAGGTTGAACTGGAAGAGCTCAATGCACTCTTGTTTTCCCTTTTAACAGCTAGAATGCGTGCACCTCCTGGCTACTGAATTGCTCCTGTGGGACTCAAGTGAATGGGCACATTTATCCTGGGGTCCACATGCACTTCCTTTTTATTGTCCCACACATTGCCAGATTCCTGCCCAGTACCAGTGTTTGTTGGTTGGTGGTGTTAAAGCTCTAGAGAACATTTGCCTCAGCAGGCTGCCCATTGAAAGTCTCCTTCCTCTGAAATTTAAAAGACTCTTCATATCTTCCATATAATTGACTAATGGTTTGCAGTTATATCAAGTCAAACTATAAGAAGGCAATAAGTAAAGTCAATTATTTGCAAGAAGCTTAAAAATGTTCATAATTGATTAATTGTTTAAGTCACTTTGAAGCAGAAGTACTAAAAATTAACTGGCTCCAGACGGATAATGAAAATAATTAATTTTAATTAACAAATTGATTAAGGTATGATTTCATAGTTATTATATTTGATTGTTCATGTTATTGTGGTCATGCTCTGCATATTGATGAGTGAACGTGAAGTAGCACAATCATAACTTCTGAAAAAACTTAACTAAATCTGGTGTTAATAAATCTTTTGTCATGAAATTAATTGACTATTATTTTGATATAAGATCACTTGTAAGTTGCTCTGGATAAAAGTGCCTGCCAAATGACTAAATGTAAGAGTAAGATTAATTGTTTAGGTCATTTATCAGCTAACAGTGTCGAACATTTGCTGGCTGTAGCTTCTCAGATGTGAGGGTTTGTTTCCTTTCTCTGTTTTATGAAATGTTATTGTATGTGGATGTGGGAAATTGTAAATTGTAATTATTTGAATTGATTATTTGAAACATGGATTAATTGATAATGAACATTTCCTACTAAAGCTGAACAAATTGGTTTGTTAAAGTATAGATATATAATTGACAGAAATTTACATCACAGTAAAATGGATATTTGTTCTGTGATGGTCAGAAAAAAGGAAAAACTAAGAACTCATAAGAAAAAAGGCAATTTGAAGACGTTACTTTGGACCCTTTCTTTTATGACATGTTATGGCCGAAACAATTACTTAATTGAGAAAACGATGACGAGTATAGTAGATGCACTAATGTTGAAGGGTTAAGTTGCGGATAGATTTTAGCTACCATAAGAAATACATGTTGAAGAAATGACCAGGATGACAGATTTAACCCCCCAAAGAGTGAATCAGGTGTTAAACCTGCAGGCCAAATTCATATAGGTTGTGTCAGCTGCATACTTTACGCAAAGTAATTTGCTGTAAATGATTTAAGCGAGTGGTGGTAATGTGACAAGCCATACGGACAGGAAGCTATCTGCAGAATGTCTAGTTGGGACTTATGTTCACAGGAGGGCGTCTGTTGTGACTCCTCTGCCAGTTTCCCTGAAGCCATGACTGACATGGCTGTAACAACTATAACTGACATCATCACCTCATCAAGGATTTTCCTGGTGAGACATCAGCGTGAATGAAGTATAAGGAGAAGAGGTCAATGTTCACCTTAGTTGCAGTAACTTTGTGAGGGAGAGGACACTGCCGGCTGAGCTGATCTGTAGAATCGTGTTTGAAATCTCTTTTGAAGGAGATTTTTACTCACAGATGCTTACCTGCCTCTCCTTTTCTTTTAGGAAGTGGCTGTCAAGAGGACCTGACCTGACATCTAGAAAGCTGAGGATTATCTGAAAAAACAAAAAACAAAACCAAACACTTAAGTAGTATATCACCCTTTGTCTTCTGAGACTGGACTGTCGCTGCACTGCTCACACTTCCTTTTGGACTTAAGGGAGCGGGGAGGAGGGCGGCTTGTCCATCATGAACGTCACCTCACTCTTCTCCTTCACCAGCCCGGCGGTCAAACGGCTGCTGGGTTGGAAGCAGGGAGACGAGGAAGAGAAATGGGCTGAAAAGGCTGTGGATGCTTTGGTTAAGAAACTGAAAAAGAAGAAGGGAGCCATGGAGGAGCTGGAGAGGGCTCTCAGCTGCCCAGGTCAGCCCAGTAACTGTGTGACAATCCCCCGTTCCCTGGACGGACGGCTGCAGGTGTCCCACAGGAAAGGTCTGCCACATGTCATTTATTGTCGGGTGTGGCGCTGGCCCGACCTGCAGTCCCATCATGAGCTGAAGGCCCTGGAGTGCTGCGAGTACCCCTTTGGCTCCAAACAGAAGGATGTGTGTATCAACCCCTACCACTACAAACGAGTGGACAGTCCAGGTGAGTTATACAATTCTGAAATAACTAGGGATGTACGAATATATGTGGATATTGACCTGAAGTACGTTGACCATGATGTGACCGATCCACATTAAATATAGATTCTTTGACAATGTTAGTATTACAATAATTAATCCATGGCCCCATGTTATCCTACAATAAAATCATTCTAAAGAGTTTTTCACTTTATGGTATTCAGATTTTAAATGAGGGGGGAAAAAAGCACTTGTATTGAATCATAAATCTGTACCAGCAGACACCCTAAAATGAGGTATCAGATTCAGTATCAGTAGAGATGGAGAGAGTTGCAGGAGTGGAAGGATCAGTGTATCTATAGAAATCATAATTATATTACCAAAAAAACACTTTAAAATTTTACTTTTTGATTAGCTTTCTGAGTATGTAGAAATCTTTTCCTGTACTCTAATGACTTCTGCTGATATTCACTTATTCAGAAGGCAGCAGATGAAAGACAACAAATTAAAATCCAATATAAATTCTAATCATAATAGATAAAACCCTTTCCAACACTGTACAATAAAAGAAATAAAGAGACAATACAAGTAAGAAAAAACACTCAAGAAGAGATTTAGAATATGATACTAACCTAGCCAAATATCCTCGGGCAGGTCACTTCTGAGCCTCGGGCTTTGACTGCAGAGGTAGTGGAGAAATGAGACAAATCAAACACTATTTGGCCTCTTACTAACAGAAACTGAGGGTCAGCTGACAAGATAGAAACAGCTGTGTGCACGGTGCTTGGTGTGTAAAGGGACGTGTGTGTGTGTGTGTGTGTGTGTGTGTGTGTGTGTGTGTGTGTGTGTGTGTGTGTGTGTGTGTGTTCCTTCATGTGTGTGTGGAGCAGGAAATTCCATCCGGGGGAGAATGAGGGCTTTGTTTTGGGCATGGTCTGTACTGCAGGCCCTTCTTTTTTTTTTCCCTTTTTTTCCCAACATTTATGCACACATGTAGACACACACAGGCACACACACTCCCGTACTTGCACGCGTGTTACTAAAACGAGGATACAAACACACCCATGACTGCACGCACAGTTTCTCTGAGGATGGCTGGAAAAGGAAGCCGGTCACACAATGGGAGGAAAGAGTTGTTGCCTGCCTCGCACACTTTTTGTTTTAGCAGCGGGTGGAAGACGGGGGGGCTGAGGTGATTCAACCCAAGAGCACCTGTCTGTCCACACTACCACCCTCCTCTCCCCTTCTGTCCACCCACCTACAAACACACACATCCTGTCAATCTCCCCTCACTATTCTACCAAGCACCACAGCTGTCTGCCTGCTCTACATGTAACCTTTGAAATAAACTGCTACACTGATGCACTGGCCCACTGCAGCACACATGGTCTACCTGCAGGAACAGCAGCGTGGGCCCCGTCTAACATTTCAGCACCAGCTTTATTTATCTGCACAAGTATTTATAGGCACAAGTGGAGCGTATCTCTGTGGTTTGTATGTACTGCACCTGAATAGCCTTCACATCAGCAAGGACATTTACCCTAAGTGATGAATTCCTCAAGAATGGCTCGTGTCAAAATGTCTTTTCTGAGCAGAAACCTGAGAGTCTGGGCCAAATACTGCTGGCTAAGACCAACAGGCTGGAAGCCGACATTTTAAAAAATGCAGGGACATCTGCGCTCAGAATGTTCAATCATGAAAAGTGCCAGAAAGAGATTCATTTATTATCTTGGATTGAAATAAGTGAATTCATACTGAATGTGTATGTGAAGATTTTGCATATGTGTGATTGTACACAATGTCTACAGTGCAGAAAGAATTAGATGATTAGTTATTACATAGACGGATATAGAGATATAAGTTCTTCATTACATCCAGTGGGCAGTTGAAGTGGCACAGTGGCCAAGTCACATAAATCACAGAACAATGAGATAAGAACATTCAAGGAGGTATGTAAGATGCAAAATACAATAAAATTCACAAGTAATAAGAAATTAAACAAAATGAAATTACATTTTCATAAAGAAAATGAACTAAAAACTAAGAAACAAAATTTAAAAACGAGTGTCATTTTCTAACTTTAATATGTATAGAATGCACACTGTGTCACATCAGTGTTATGTTTACTCATTGGTAGATACGTTTATAAAAGGATTTGTAAACTTGTTTTGACCATTTTTATATCTCTCTGTCTCTCCTCAGTGCTGCCACCTGTGTTGGTACCGAGGAACAGCGAGTTCAACGCCAAGCATACAATGCTGCCTCGCTTCCGCAATCCTCTACAACAGAACGAGCCGCACATGCCCCAGAATGCCACCTTCCCAGAGTCCTTTGCTCAGGCCAACACAATGCCTTTCCCGCACTCGCCAGGAAACAGCTACCCAAACTCGCCGGGAAGTGGCAGCAGCGCCACTTTCCCTCATTCACCATCCAGCTCTGACCCCGGCAGTCCATTCCAAATGCCAGGTGAGACCCGACAGTAAATTATCTTCCACTTGTCGTCATTTTCGTCTATACTGAACAACAACAACAACAACAACTCACTTCTCTTTGTTCTGCCCCCTTCTTTATGCAGAGACTCCCCCTCCTGCCTACATGCCCCCAGAGGAGCAAATGACTCAGGATTGCCCCCAGCCAATGGACACCAACCTCATGGCTCCACCCTTGCCTCTAGAGAGTAACAATCGGGCAGGTAACCATGGCAGTTACTATCTCTCTCTCACATGCACACTCAGACATACGCACACACCCGTCCTTGTGTTCACAGTGATATCATCCACATAAAGCTGTCTGCACCTGCTCGCCTTGATCTGCAGGTGCAAAGATTTCTGGGAAGGCTGGTTATTTTTAAAGGTATTTTTTTCCTGTGCTCAAACTCCAAATACAAAAAAAGAACATCAGTGGGGTTATTATGCCATATCCTGTCAGATAAAACCGGAACAGTGTGTGGAAAAGGATCTGTTAGTTTTCAGTGAGGCTTCGTCTGTGTGTGTGAGCCCAGGGGAAGCTCAAAGACTCAGCAAATTAAGCTAGGCCTCAGAGCACTTTTATGAGGCCTATAAAAGCCGGGGCTTATGTCATCTCTGCGGGTGGTAATGACTTAAAACTCGTTAATGTTACGATTCACTAATTCCCTCCAACTTTCAGATCTGAAATTCAGTGCAATAATTGCTGCGATCTCGACTTTGTGGCTTTAGCTTTATTGTGTTGGACAGACACATCTGAACATGGCATTCATGAATTTGTAATATACTATGCAATGGACATGTATTGGTCTCCAGAGTCATTTGATTTAAAGGAAAATTCTGTCATATTAGTAATTGTGTTGGTGATCATTTCTATTGGTAATATTAAGAGTGTACTCACCAAGTTAATTGCTATACCTGGAAACATGGCACCATTTCGAAAAAGAAATGGATGGAGGAACGATGGAGGAAGACACTCGAGTAGTCAGGTGATCAGACAGGTTTTAAACAAACCCCCAAACCGGTTTGAAAATGAAAACAAAGGCAAATTTTAAAATGTTACTCAAATTGTCTAATGTTAACATCAGTTTACAGACCAACATTCTGTCGTACCATACTTGCCGTACTTAGTAAACACAAATTTCCCATGCAATGAGGGATTATTGTTGAGATTTTTAAGTTCCTCACTTTTGGTTTAACCTCCAATCTAAATATCCAAATATCATCATGCACTCAAGGCCCAGAGATTCTGCCCACACATGGTGACAGCAATAGCGGGAATAGCTGTTGAAATGTTTGTTGGAAGTGGGAGTATGGGGAGTTTTTAAGTTCTTTTCCACAAGCTGCATCCTGTAGAGGGGAGTGGGTCTCTATTGTAGGCCAGCTCTGGGAAGAGGACAGACAAAACACACCTGCTAGCCAGTACCACGCTACAGAGGAAGTTTGGGAGAAGTATGTGCTTAGATAAACATGATTTATTCCTCTCTCTCAGAGAGGGTGAGGCCAGCTGGCACTGGCTCTCCCTCAGATAGCAGGCACAGAGAGCATAGCCAGGCCCCTTCTATTGACTGTTAGCCTGCTCAATAAAGGCTGGCACAAAGATCACAGACAGTCTGCATGCTTTCGGATGCATCTGCATTGATTTTGGTCATCGTAAATGCACACAAATGTAGCCAGTGTGTCCTATTTGTTTATTAAAATTATTGTTACGGGCTGCAGGGGACAATTTGGGAAAAATAATTGCACGGGTGAGTAGGATTTACAGCCGAGCCTCCGATGGCATCAGTGGATCCTGGCAGTTTGTCTGCACAAAGGAGTCTTAAATGTATATTAAATGTGTCTGCCTCTGTCTCTGGATCGACGGTGTACTCAGCTCACTCTTGTGACCTATTAATTTGTTTCCTGCGCAGATGTGCAGCCTGTGGCCTATGAGGAACCCAAGCACTGGTGCTCTATTGTTTACTACGAGCTCAACAATCGTGTCGGAGAGGCGTTCCAGGCATCCTCTACCAGTGTGCTTGTCGATGGCTTCACAGATCCCTCCAACAACCGCAACCGATTCTGTCTCGGCTTGCTCTCCAACGTCAACCGCAACTCCACCATTGAGAACACCCGGCGGCACATCGGCAAAGGTGCAGTATGTAAAGCCCATCAATGTCTACGTGCACTGCCTGTTAGCAGACGAGACTAAATCAATTTATTTTGTCAATACAGATTGGGATCAAGAAAAGAACTGAACTATGACAACAAATTGAATGAACATTGTCATGTATTGATTTTATATTGACCACAATGATGTTTTGGGGCCTTTTTTCTTTGAGGATGACAAAACTGCTGCGTCTTCGGGTGACCAGTCTTCATCCTCTCTTGCTTCCTCATAGGTGTCCATCTGTATTATGTCGGTGGGGAGGTATACGCAGAATGTCTGAGTGACAGCAGTATCTTCGTCCAGAGTCGTAACTGTAACTACCACCATGGCTTCCATCCCACAACTGTGTGTAAGATTCCCAGCGGCTGCAGCCTGAAGATTTTCAACAACCAGGAGTTTGCTGAGCTGTTGGCCCAATCCGTCAACCACGGCTTTGAGGCCGTTTATGAGCTCACGAAGATGTGTACCATTCGCATGAGCTTCGTTAAGGTAAGCTGGTCAGAGACGAAAAACCAAGAATAGTATACATTTTTTTGCACTGCCTTATGCTAATATTGAACTTATTATAGAGTACTGTGTTTCCGCTGGCTATCGGTTGAGTCTATTCTAATAGATAAAAGTATTTACTTTTGTTGTAAAACGTCATAATTTTTAAGTTTTTATTTTACAAGAAAGGAATCCCAACAAAAATCTGACTTACAAATAACATCTGCAGTATAAACATTAAAATTTCACTGTCTCAGTGCATATTGTCAAATTTTCTCAGCAGAAAATATCAGAATATACTGCTCACTCCAGTGTAGTATAGTATATTCTGAAAGCAAAGCATTCAATGACTTTTGGATGTTTTGAGGCATAAAACGCGCAGGACTGGACCAAGTTAAAACTTCCAAAATGTTTGTTTTCAAGTGGAAGAGTGGACAATGTGTTTCACCTATGCTTCATTAGGCTGAATTATTTTGTTTGTGCAGCCCTTTCTTGACTTTTTTTCCCTTTTCATTGTGTGTAACCATCCCCCAATTGAATTATACTGCTGTGCCGGAGTCTTAATTTATTTATTATCTTATTGACCAGGGGAAAAACAGTTTAGAATGAGCTGATCCTTTTAAAAGAAATCTTTGTATTTTCCAGTC
Source organism: Seriola lalandi dorsalis (assembly GCF_002814215.2). NCBI lineage: Eukaryota > Metazoa > Chordata > Actinopteri > Carangiformes > Carangidae > Seriola > Seriola lalandi. Next base: position 653,324 of record NW_019524787.1, read on the forward strand.
AAAATCTTAATGTTCATGCTGGATAGTCCAAATTATGTGAAGTGAATACATTTTAAAAATGAGGAGAAAGAAGAACAGCTGCGTCCCCATCCTTATCCTAATGTGTTTCCAAATGTTCCAGGGCTGGGGAGCAGAGTACCACCGCCAGGATGTGACCAGCACACCCTGCTGGATTGAGATTCACCTGCATGGTCCCCTGCAGTGGTTGGATAAGGTGCTAACCCAGATGGGCTCCCCCCACAACCCTATATCCTCCGTCTCCTAGGCTTCAATGTCCTCAGCCCTGTGGCTGTCCATACCCCAGCATTTTGGTATAAGTAGCAAGAATAGGGGCTAACTGGTCCCAGACTGGTTTGTGGTTCAGTCAATAACTGATAGAGGTTTAGACTAAAACATTGGCTGATCTGGGACCTCAAGGGTCGGGTGGGTTGTTAAATAGGTTGGTTTGTTCTCTACTTGAAGGACGTCTGAATTGGGCACATTTACAGACTGGGAGAGGAGTAAGTAAAGTGAGCGTGATGAAACTGGAAGATACTTGATCTTTGTGACCAACTGTAATAATTAGACCATCACACTCATCATGACGCAAGTATCCTCCCTGATCTTGCTCCCACAACGTCTCTTTTTCATTGTTCTATTATTCTGACTCATAACTAGTTTGCATCTAAATATTCCCTCAAAAATCCAGATATACGTGTGTAGTTAAAAGAACTATGGGACATTCCAGGTCACCGAAATTGCAGTTAGCAGCTGTTTTCTGTCTGACTGTAATGAGGCTGGCATGAAATGTACTTACGACATGTACAAAGTTAGCAGGGACTTGGAGGATGATGAGTATGACTGAAAATTTTAATCATCTCCAGACACTTAAACTAGTATGCTGTTTCCTCTAAGTGTTTTTTTTTTAGGTTAATAAATTAAAGCAGTGTAAAGTTATTATAATGAAATCCCATATCACAAATCATGAAAAATAATATGAGGGCAAATTAAGGGGAGTTTTAGAGTTTAGGGTGGGGTTTAGTGTGGGGCATGGCACTAAAAGGGCATTTCTGACATAAAAGACTAATGTTTAAATGTTGCTCATCTTGTGTTACACTCGTGTTTCAAATGACTTTAAAAAAAAAAAAGAAATAGTGTTTAGATATATTCACTATTAGAATATGTGCTGTGCAGTCTGGTTTTGCGAAGCATAGTTTGGTTAGAGTAGTGCTACACATTTACGACTGGTAGCTAAACATCACATGAAGCAGAGGCAAATACAAGTGCAGTTTAGTTTGTCCTTTGCTGTATACTCTGCAGCAAAATCAAATGTGTCAAATACGGAGTCACATTGAGGACATAAATATTTCAGTGACTGTGCTTCTTTCTCTTATTACATTGACTGAGCAAAACTTGTTAAATGACTGTTATGGGAAAATGTTGAGTATTCAAATTTAAATTGTTGACTGAGAAAAGGGTATCAGTTCCTGATGTCCCAAGATGATTTTTTTTTTTTTTATAAAATGCAGATTTTGTCATTCAATTCTTTTATGCTTTGAGCAGTTCTTTGCTATTAAACTGTTATACTCTTTACATTCTTTTTGTATTTTTGAACGTTTTCTGTTTTTGTCTGCACTTTTGTTTTTGTTTTTTTTCTCTCCTGCTCAGTAAAGCTCCCAGAAAAGCAGTTTTATTCCATGAATATCAAGTCTCTACTGGAAGATTCAATAAATTTGTTTCATTACTTGCAACATGTCTGTCTCTTTTATGAACACTGTGTCAGGATATGCGTTTGTGCTTGTGTGTGTATGTTTGTGTGTCTTTATGTCCGTCTCTGTAATTAAAGGCCACCCATGGTAAGAAAATACGTGTCATGCTATTGTCAGGAACTTTCAAAAACATCAACCACTCTGAGAGAGTGAGAGAGAGAGAGAGTGAGAGAGAGAGAGAGAGAGTGAGAGAGAGAGAGAGAGAGTGTGTGTGTGTGTGTGTGTGTGTGTGTGTGTGGGAGTAGACCTTCAATTAGAGAGGCACAACAATTACAAGTGCATCTGAAAGCCGACTGCACTAATGTTGAGCATAATTGCATTTTCCAGTAAGTTGCATGCAAAGGCATAAAATCATGTGTTTTCCTTTGTTTTATGGGACACATTGTGACAGCACTGAAGCAGTCAGAGCAATCTTACAGGAAGCTCCCCTGGAAATCGATGACTGAAATATGTGTGTGTGTGTGTATTTTTCTGCGTGCAGGAGTCTTATTCGACTGTACATGTGGGTGGTATGGTTACACAGTGGTTAGTATTGCTGCCTCCCAAGAGTTTGCATGTTTTTCCCAAATTCCACAGACAAGCACATCAGGTGGAGCGGAGACTCTGAATGTCTATGACTATAAGGAGTGTTCATCTAACCGTCGTGTCACAGGCCTGTGATGTACTAAAGCTCCATCTAAGGTGTCTCCTATTGTCCAATAATTAGTGGGTAGAACTATCCACCTGTAAAATAAACTTGTAAACAATTAGAGATTGGAAAAGTAAGTGAATATACTTTCCCACTGCATGCAGTATAAAATCAAAATATCTAATAGGTCAAATCCTAAATGTTTTGAGCAGTGTCTACGCTTTGAGTCACAAAGGTGATCAAGGTGGGCATGCTATATGTATTACATTATGTATGATTAACACCTTTTTTCAGGAAATATGGAAATGTGTTTTACAGTATAGCCCATACAGGTATAAAGTAAGTTCAAGGTTTTTTTTTTTTTTTTTACACAGTAGTTGCAGCTTTTATGCATTTTCTGTCATTCCTGTTGTATTTATTTTTTAGTACTGAAACCCCAATTACTGCTGCTATATTACATGTTTGCCCACCATTTTATTACCTGCACTCAGTTTGTCCAAGGTCTCAAGAAAGTGCATAGTAAAAAAAGAATGCATTGTCTGTCAAACCTGCAAAGCCACTATTAGTATCACAACTTGTAGCCGGTGGTAGAAAGTAACTCAAGTAATCCTACTTAAGTACAATTTTGAGGCAGTTGTTCTTTACCTGAGTGTTTCCATTTTATACTGCTTTATACTTCTACTTCACTACATTTCAGAAGAAAATGTTGTACTTTATACTCCACTACATTTATCTTAAAGCTATATTAATTAGTTACTTTACAGATCTTATATAAGCATTTTATAAAATACAATATATTGTTGAAGATACCCACTGATTTCCAACCTTTCTGGCTTGTGACACTTCACAAATGAAGTTGGGCTTCCATGTCACATTTTAGACTTCTATGTGTTGTTAGCGGTGATATAACCTAGAATTATTTACCAGGTGCATGAATCATTTATATCATATTGTCACCACTTACCAGCAGTATGTACCAATAATTCCTAATGATAACATTAATTAATCATTTAACACAACCTGGGCCTGGATAAGCAGCAGAAAATGGATGGAATAATACTAATTAAAAAATTGTCTTATTTAAGGTCCACATATAACCAAATATGAACATCATAGTTCTGGTACTATAGATTTTCCAGACAGTTTTTACTAAAATCACATAGAAAAACATTTTCTAAGTATCATTTCTGCCTACAATAGGTAAGAGAATAGTAAAGTCCAGATGGGATGTAAAAATGAACCTCTGCTGCTGTCTGCTGGTTAAACCTGTCCTCTGTCCAGGGGTGGAACCAGACAATGTAAACAGTTGGGGCTTAGCCCCAACTTCAGTCTATATTCAGGGGACATTTTCCCCTGGAGAATTTTCTCCCCCATTCACAGCAGCTACATGCACTATTTACTGTATCAAGCCATTTGTACATCATTTGGGCAAAACATGATAGTTGCCCAGGAAAAAAAAACTTCCGGAGCCTGCATCATGGCTAATTTTCACTGCTGACACATAAAAAGAGGAAAAAATTGTCTGATGTTACTATTTTGAATTTACATGACGTAGGTCGTGAATGAATTTGGCATAAATAGCTTTACTAATCTTGACACCCATTTTTGTTACACTATGTTCACAGAGTTCACAGATTTAATGTTTAGATGACAAATCTACATTTAAATCCAGACCATAATTACATGTGCTGCTCTAACTGAGCAGACATGGATCCACACCAAGGCCAAGTAAATGTCTTCACTACTCTGAACTGAATATTAGACCAACAGAAGAATATTTACTCTATTGATATTAAATTTCTTTCAGGAATAGCATCATAGGATAAAGAACATAGATAAGTACTTAAGTATTATAGTACAGTATTTTATTTGATCTAAGTTATAATATAAACTTCATATAAGAAGTGCTGGGTACTAGGGCCCCATAAGCCGCCCTCTGCTCCGCCCATACCTCTGTCATCTTTAGAGTTTTTTTTGACGATTTAGTGAATACTTTTCAGAAATCACTCATACATTTCCACTTGTTTTACTACAAAGGCAAAAACATTTGACACTTATCTTCTTTACTTACAGAGTTTAAAGATATATTTATCGTATAAATGAATCGACGGAACCTTTTGTCGGGGGCGGTGCCGTGCGTCAACGGAAACGGAAGAGAATGAATGAAACAACCGTTGATATGTAACCTGTAACGCTCGAGTAACACCTCCAGGAAGCTGGTACGAGGTCAGAGTGAATTCATGTAACTTCAGGAACATTTTGTGTAAATAGTTTGCTGGTTATATCTTTTAGAATTGTATTTATAGTTACAGTATTAGCGATTGTTACGCTAACACAGCGTTAGCCTCACGGTCAATAGAAGATACCGGTTTTGTGCTCGTGTTGAAGTTTTCTCACTTTGCTGTCACAGCTAACAACAGTTTAATTTTCGGTTAGCAAGTGCTCAAGACACCGCTAAATTATAAGGTCAAAATAGGATTGAATACGCTATCTTCCATATTTTCGTCATTTTGATGCTACAGTTGAAGCTGTCATGAATGAGTGAAAAGAAATCTCCATTGTTTTCTCCTCCTAGATGCCCCATATTTGCCATAAAATGGGACGGTTTGGCCTCCTCCGCCACATCTCTTCCCTTCCCTCACCCAGGACATGCTGCCTCCACCAAAGGGTCTTCACAGGTTCCCACCCCTGTTACCAGAACACCGTCCTGGGTCACAGCTGCCAGCACAGTAGGGGTGTGAGCACAGCCCTCAGCCAGCACATACATGACCTGAGCGGCCCTGAGCAGAGACTTTTGACAAAACTGTTCGATGGGCTGATCGGAGGACAGCGGGCGTCTCTGGCTGAGTCCATCACTCTGGTGGAGACGCAGCATCCCAGGAAGAAAGAGCTGGCCCAGGTGCTGCTGCAGAGGGTGCTGGCTTACAGGATTGAGCAGGAGAGTCGCAATGGAGGGAAGCCAGTGGCCTTCAGAGTAGGTGTGTGGGCTCGGTTTCTGTATTCAGCTGGGGATAGAGGTGAAGACAAGATTAAGAGAGCTGTGTCTCATTTTCAGCAAACTGGGAATGTGCTTTTTGGCTGACACAGATATTTTGTTCTATTACTTTATCTCTGGTGTAAGTGATGATTTTTGAAAGGACTTCTTCTACATAGACAAGATGTATAGACTGCTAGGGGGTTTGTTTGACAAGGCTGTTGTTTTCACACTGACAGTGCAGATATTCAAACTTTTGTGCTTGTTATTTAGCATTACATTGTAAATACTTAAGGAGAAAATGTGTTTTCGCAGGGTGATTGTTCTTAGGATACATTAGTTGTAAACTATTCTCGCAGAAGACTTTTACATTATTAAAGCACATGTACACTCGCTTATTTATGCATTTAGCCAATCGGCCAATCATGTGGTTAATGTTCACATCAAGTAGGGTCAGAATCCTGGTGGTGTAATGGGGAATGTTTCCATGGTACCATCTTCTACTGGCTTCCATCATGTCACAAAGAAAAAGTCAACTCAGACTGGTTTCATGAACATGACAGTGACTTCAGTGTACATCAGTGGCCTCCCTAGTCACCAGATCTGAATCCAAAAGAACACCTTTGGGATGTGGTAGAACAGGAGATTCACAGCATGAATGGGCAGCTGACAAATCTGCAGAAATGATCTGATGCAATTATGTCAACATGGACCAGAATCTCAAAGGAATATCTGGTGTAAGAAGAACTGAGGCTGTTTTGAGGGCAAAGTGAAGAACTACTTGGTGTCAGTATGGTGTTCCCAATAAAGTGTTTGGCGAGTGTGAAACCCACCATTGACAGTTTCCCTCAAGTCATTTTTAAAGGTAGGTTATCAAATGCCTAAGACAAGGCAGGTTTTAGAGACTGATACCCCAAATTCTATAGAGGATAATCATATCCTCATGTCAGTCAATTTAGCAGTTGACAGTATTGTTGGACTCATATAGAGGCGAGAACAAGACAGGAAATAACTATCACTGGATTAAGGACATTTTTTTATATCAATTTACATCAACAAATTTTGCAATCTTAATTGAAGCGTGCTTAGTCTCAGAAAGAGACAACAGGAACAGGTCTTGACAACAGGTTTTGGTGCCATTTGTTGCTAATTTGATCTCTCTGTTGATTTCTCAGGTCTGTCTGGTCCTCCTGGAGCAGGGAAGTCGTCCTTCATCGAGGTGGTGGGGAAGATGTTGACAGGACGTGGACATAAAGTGTCAGTGCTGGCGGTTGATCCGTCGTCTTGCACTACAGGAGGTAGCATCTGAGACACAAATCATAAACATGATACTGAAGAACAGTTGTTGTTGCGATAGCGGTGCTTTATAACATAACAGAGCTATGTGGGAAATTGTTAAAATGTAAAATAACCTCACTGTTTACTATGTTGTTTATATTCGGATGAATTAATTAGGATGCCACTTGTACAATCAACCAATCATGTTACACCAAAAATGTTTTTATTTGTGTTACGAACTGAAACGATCCCTCTTGTTGCAGGGTCTCTGTTGGGTGATAAGACTCGTATGACTGAACTCTCCAGGGACATGAATGCTTTCATCAGACCGTCACCGACTTCTGGGACACTTGGTGGAGTCACCAGAACAACCAACGAGGCCATCGTTCTCTGTGAGGGGGCAGGATATGACATCGTCTTAGTAGAGACTGTAGGTAAGACACTGGAATTTTCATGTGTTTCTCAAAGTGAATTTTATGCCTATGTGCCGATGACAGACAGAGCCAGGGATATATTGTTTTCAGATTGTCCGTCCGTCTGCAATTATGACATAATTTAACTCAAATGCCCTTAAGGATAGAATCAATTGATGAAATTTTATATCCAAATTATCAAATGTCAACTTCACTGTGACATCATAATGTTCTGCAAAAACACTCATGCAGTAAATCAGGAAGGGGAGATTGTGACCATATTTACTGCAACTTGGCTGGTTGACATACAACCACAAGGTGTTAATTCTAGTTGTTTTTTAATTTTATTGAAATAATATTTAAACTGCAGACTAAAAATTAGATTTTTTATTCTCCTGTGTAATACAGATTTCTGTTTCACACTTGGTTTCACCTTGTATCTGATTCTTCCTATTATAATCAGACACTTATTTTAATACAAATAGGGGACACAGCCTCATTTTGTGTATCTAACTAAATAAACCAAACTTTATAAGCACCTATCAGTTTTCAGAGTTGTCTCCACCACCTTCAATAAGCTGCAGAATAAAATGGGGAAAAAATCTGGAAATATATGACGAAGTATTAACTAAGGATTTGATGAAATATTTGATCAATCTCTCTGTTCTCAGTTTTCGATCTTGGTGCCACAGACACAGTTTGGCCCTTAGTAAGTGTATCCCAGAGGCTAGAATCTATTCACTGTGATGATTGTGAAAGCTATTCAAAGCTTATTCAAAGCCACTTTTGAACTTCTGAACATGTCCTGATCAAGAATCTTATTTCACGCTGAATTACTTTCATTTTTCTCTTGTTCATACATGGTACTGTGAAATCATATGCACGTGAACTATTAATGTGACTGTATGATGCAACAGTCAAGCTGGTGGCCCCTTATTGTGGATTTAGTTTTAGTTTGAGTATATTGCTGGTTAGTGGTGACAGTATAAACAGTAAATAACAGTAAATACAGTAAATATTCTGCCTTTGTTTCCAGGTGTGGGCCAGTCAGAGTTTGCAGTAGCTGACATGGTTGACATGTTTGTACTCCTGATTCCACCAGCAGGGGGCGATGAACTCCAGGTCAGTGAATAACATCAGTAGCAACAAGCTCATCATCGTTGTCAGATCTTGTTTTATCTGTTATGAATTGGAACAAAGGTGTTTTTCTGTGTTTTTGGTTGAATAATACTCAACCAATGTTAATCTCTCAGGTTAGAAAGTTGGTTTTAGCAGCTGGAATACATCATTTCTTGCAGGTTACTAAAGGTTATTCCATGCCACTTTGCTGTCATTGCTTTGAGAATGTCCAGTAACACCAGTATGTTTTGGCATTGGTCATGTGAATACGATAACATGAGAATAATACATTATACAAACTACCATAAAGTTTGATTTCAGTCTCTTCATTCTTATACCACAGATTCACACGAATAAATAATTATTATTGATTATGAATTAACCAACAATACTCCTGTAAATAATAATGTAAATAGATGGTGTAATCTACATTTTGAATTACATTTCTGCATAAATACATTTTCAAATTTAAGTTATTAAGGAGAAACTTATTTTTGTGTCCATGTTTGATGTAAAGATAAGTATGTTGACAAAAACTATATGCTAATCAGTTTATTAATTAGATGAATTACTCATTAGCTAATTACTCAATTAGTTTAACTCATTAGGATTAATATTATGGTGATTATGGTCATTAAGCAGCCTAAGTGGCATTTGTTTTAATTATTGTAATTATATCCTAAATTAAACATATTGACAATGAAACATTGAAAGGTTTTTCAGATTTTAAGTCCTGCTGAAGTGCCACAAAACTATGTGACTTGTTGCATTGAGATACATTGTGTGACTCAAGTAGAGTAAAATAACATCTCGGTCAAAAAAAAAGCTCAAATGATATTGACAGCTGCATTCGTTCTGTGCATCTACTACAGCCTCTATTATCTATAAGGCGTCTAGATCAGATTTATTTACGGTGTTCTGTGAAGTTAATTATCTCCATCTCTGATGCCAAAACCTCTGTCCAGGGTATCAAGAGAGGCATCATTGAGAGGGCAGACTTGGTGGTGGTGACAAAGTCAGATGGAGACCTGGTGGTGCCAGCCAGGAGGATCCAGACTGAATACACCAGCGCACTCAAACTGCTTAGGAGGCAATCCAAGTCCTGGAACCCCAAGGTGTGTGTGAGAATGACTGTGTGTGCACCTATCTACTTGTTCGTATAACTAACAGCGTAGTGAGGGAGGGAGCCAACAACAAAATGATAACGCATTTAAAAAAAAAATAAAACAGATAAGTGACAAGTGTTCAACATTTGACCCACTGAGCAGCCACATCTGCCTCGCGAACCCAACAAGCCATCCCACTGAGAGGTCAGCTGACCCAGGAGAAGGAGGGAGGGGGATGAGGATGATGGTGGTGATAATGATGATCATAATGGTGATGTCGGTGATGTCACCGCATCAGTACTGCAGTGTCTCACTCCTCCCCGCATGTCCCAGCTCACCCGCCTGCATGCCTGGCCTTCTCCTTTTGTTTTCCCAGCCCAATGCAGCATCTGCCCACTGTGCAAGCTGCCAGGCAACACCCCCTCCTCCCACCCCCCCTCACACCCACCCCCATTTCCGACTGCTCTGAATACTCGACTGCTGTGTCATGCATTTTGCTCATTTTAAAGCCTGCACACTCGTATAAAAGCTGATAGGCTGCTCTCGTAGTCGCTTACTCTATTTATTCTTATCTTTGCTTTTCTGCCCTCTTTTGTCTCATCTATTCGGCCCGTAGTAACCTAATCTCTGATATAGTCTCTCTCCCTTTTCATCCTCCTCAGTCTTTATTTTGTTGTCTACCTCGCTCTGCATGAAAATATAAAACATGTCATAAATGCTACTTTGATTTCTGTGTCTTGGCTTATATGTAAAAAAAAAAACAAAAAAAAACAAATAGGGCTGCAACTAATGTTTTTTAATCTGCCTAAGATTTTCTCAATTATTTGATTAATTGATAGGTCGTAACCAACGGTCCAAACCCCAAAGAGATTCTGAAAAAGGCAGCAAATCCTTATAGTTTAAAAACTGGAACCAGAGAATATTTCGAGTTTTTTGCTTAAACATAAGCGATAAGTTGATTATTGAAATAGTTGCTAATTTATTTTTTGTCAGTTGACTAATCATTTCAGCTCTACTAATGATAAGAACTCCAACAATTTTACATGTCAAACTAAAGTTACAGGTCACATGAAATAGAGTTTAGCCTGTGTAAACAGTTGCAAAATGTCTTCTGTGACACTGGAGGAGCTCTCTCAAGTCTGAAAAAAATACACAGCTGACATAATTTTTACTCACTTCAAATCAGAATATTTATCTCAAAGCACTTTGTAATTCTGTCCTCATAAGGTGGTGTATTACTCAAGTTTAACTTGGAGACAACAGATTTTAAACTGAGTTTGAAAGGTTTTTTATAAAGCAGGAAGGGTCTATCAAAAGCGCTGCTGAGGTGATTATGGGAAGTGTAGTGTTGGACCTTGATCTGTGTCCTGTGAGTCTCCCAATGTGCAAAACTACTTGGTTCGCCCAGGTTACCAAAAAAAACAAAAACATATTTTCTTACTTGCCTCTATTTGATTAGTACATCTATCTATGTCAACAGCTTTTAAAGGGACTATATCTAAAGTCATTGAAATGAAAACTGTTAACAGTGAGGTCTGTGCAGTATTCAGAATAAAGGGGACATTGTTTCTGGAAAACAATATTTTTTAATGTAATTTTCTAATTCTCTGCGCACAACAAACAAGATTCCATTCACTTTAATTGTACTGGGATGGAAGAAAAAGATCCTGGATATCTTCAAACCTCGACAAATAAAGGCAAAACTCTGCATGGCGAGATGTCAGTGGGAGCAGGTTTTGCTTGTTTGTTTTTGTTTTTGTTTTTTTATAAGTTATTTGCAGAAGATGATTGGCGAACATACTGTACAGTACGGTTACTCTCAAGGTTGATTTCCTGTTTTTGCATCAGACTCAAATCCAGTCCTTGTAAAATGATTAACCTAATGATGTAATTAGAACATTCATAATTGGCTGTTGATCACAGGCTTCCAATATTTACCAGCTTGTCACATTCAACTTTACCAATTGCCAGTTGATGTCAAATTATCTCCCAATGATACATGTAATTTAATTACACTTTAGCAGTCTGGAGATTGTAGAGAATCTGTGTGGTTTATTTTACTTAAGCACTAAAAACAGAATTACAGTATTAAAAACAGGAGGTGAACAGAAGCAGTTTAGCAGTTTTTAGAATGCACGTCTGACTGCCCTGACTTTTTTTCGTTCCTGTAAATCTGAGGCACTTTTCACTTTTGTGTCTGCTTTGAATTTGAATGTTACACTGAATTTCATCATGTGCTCTTGACTCTGTAGCAAGCTCTGAAAAGAGACAAAAAAAGAACTGAACACTAAAGTGACATTTATCCCCAGATTGCTTGTGTGAACAAGGTGTTATGGGGAGATGAAAACACACACTGTTTGAAAAGTGACATGACAGCTTCTTCTAGGATGGAGGCACATTGCAAACAAGTCTTAAACACAGACGAAACTCACAGAACGGGAAAGCAGCATCTCTGCCGACTCAACTGAAATTAAATTTATGTAAAATGCTCTTTTGCTATTGAACTTTAATACACTTTCAACGTGCCTCTGTCAAAAGTATTACAATTTTGACCAAAAGATATTTTTGACAGAAACCCACACAGTTTGTTTTGCAATGTGGAAAGAACAGCATTTCTTTCAGTAGTTGGTTTTGGCATTTCTGTTTCACATACCACATATTGCTAAAAAAAAACAACTTTTTATTGTTTATTTGTTTATACAAATGGACATTAATGAACAATGACTAAAAACAAATATAAATATACTGGGGTTAGCCTAACAGCTTATTTACACCCATAGACCCAACCTAACTAAAAACTACCAAAGCTAATTAAAAAACACTATACATAGTAAAGTCACAATTGAAATCAGATGTAAATAAACAAACATCACCACACTTTGTTCTAGGATCTTCAACAAACTAACCTAAACTAACCTTTCAAATGAGAATTAAAACAGTTACAGACGATTTGGAGTTGATCTACAAACACATCACATCATTCATGAAAACGTATCTGAGTAGATTTTGGCCTTTTTCTTTTTACACAAAGAGGGTACGGTGAGCAACGAGGATCCTCGGCTGTAACCAGACTGGGGACATTGTGGTTTATGTTAGTGTCTCAACCAATTGACTACTAGGACAGTTTTTTGTATTTGCTGCATCTGACTGCTGCTATAGAGTCGCCTCAGATGAATACCTTTGTCAGTACTGTTCATGAGTTTGACAAAGTGGCTCAAAGAAGGACGTGCTATTCCATGCAGAATTTTGAATATGAGACACAAGTCCGTATTTGAAAGTTTCCATACTGAAGAAAGTGCAGTTTGCTGGGCGTTTGTTGACATCTTTAGGCTGAACAGTCATTGTCCAGACTACCACCTGCTTGTTGGAAAAAGAGATGCTTTAAATTCACACATGCATCCCAACTCCCTCCTCAGGTGATCCGTGCCTCCTCTTACAACAGTGAGGGCATCCCAGAGGTCTGGGCCAAGATGGAGTCATACCGGGATGCCATGTTAGCCAGCGGTGAACTGCAGGGCCGACGGAGGGCCCAGCAAAAAGTTTGGATGTGGAGTCTGATCCAGGAGACCGTTCTCTGTCATTTCCAAAATCACCCCAGTGTCAGAGAGGCTCTACCCCAACTTGAGGAGAAGGTCACCAATGGGGCTATCTCTCCAGGCCTGGCTGCTGACCTGCTTCTGAAAGGCTTCTCGTCATCATCTTCATAGTAAACGCTGGGACTGGATGGATGTTTTACGGTTCATTAGGGCCACTTGGTGCCAAAAAACACTAGGACAGAGTGAGAATATGCGACCTTGACTCTGTGGTTTGCACAAAAAGAAGCAGCCTTGCTGTTTTTACACTTAATTTGAAATTTAAAATAAGTGAGGCAGAAGTCACCCCTTCCACAGAGACTCAGTTTCATCTTGCTTTAATCCAAATCAGGAGAGGCCTGACTGAGCAGACAGTTTCATGTCTCACCTTTGGCTTCAAGACATATTCACATATGGACAGTGGAGGGAAACGATGTAAAAGAGTTCTGCCATCATCCTTTTTTTCTGATGTTTTCTAATGTAAAGAAGATACTGAGACTGTCTTCTCAGACTAGAACACTAAAGCCCTCATGAACAGTTTTAATGAAATCAGTACAAAACATACGGATGATTGTAAAGGCCATGTTGTTACACTTGGGAAACAGACTGCACAATACTGATCACTTTTACAAAGTGTGTCTTTAGAAGAAGCTGAGACTTGTTTTTCCGGCCAGAAATACTGACATGACAAATACTGTAGTGAGAGTATATGTGGTAAACAATTCACTGCCACTGGCACTCATGCCCATAGATTGATTTACAATTTATAACCGCAAAGGAAAAGTTTTGTAGAACGGATAAGGTTTAGAGCAGCGGGATTGTACAGTCACTTGTTTCTCTTGATGAACTGCTGTGGACTTTGCTCCAAGAACAAACACAAATTCTCTTGGACAACTGCACTTTCAAGATGCTGATTATGCTGTGACTCTTAAATGGATAAGTGAATAACATTAAATCTGTCAGTACAGTTGGCTAAGATTCCTCTCTCCTTGTGTTTGCTCATGGTATGAAAAAGAAGGGGGTACTGATTAATGTAACCTTTACGAATATTAGTCCTGAGATTTGTCAAAGATGTAATGAAATGTTTTCTGCACTCTGGAGCCAGAAATGTCAGTGCAAGGTATCAACTGAATGAGTCAGCTGCTCAGTTACTTGTAATTCAGGCGAAACACACTTTAATATTTTTAGAAGTACCTTCATAATGCACTGCACTCCAGGACACCACCAGAGATCAAAAGACAAAGAGAAGTCATCTACTCATGACTTCACTGTGGCTACTTTATTAATTTTAAACAGACTTGCTGCTGTATTCAGGATAAAGTGGACTCAGTGTCAGTAGCATATGCTTGTAAAATCTACACGACAGGTATTTTCCATACGAACATCAGAGTCATCACAACGGTGTTCTGCATACAATACCTTTGAGAACTACAACCGCAACTGATCTAAATCTGTAAATTGTTTTTTAAAATAATCAATCCATAAGTCTATAAAAAAAAAAAAAATTGCTTGCATTTGTCCAAAACTCAGACATTCGGTATACAGTGATTTAGAAATGGAGAACAGCAGCAAGTCTTCACATTCGTGACTACAAAAATATTTGCCATTTTTCCTTGATAAACAACCTAAATTATAAATCATTTATCAAAGTTGATTGACTAATTGATCAGTCAATTTTTTTTCAGGATTATCAATGAGACTTTTTTTTTGGTGCTCTTCCATTATGTCAGAACCTTACCAAAATAAAGGGAATTTACAAAAGAACATCAAGTACAATATAATACAAGTCAGTGCAATGCCACAAAATACAACTTTTGTGAAGCATATCATCAGTTTTTAAGGAAACTGTGTGAAAGGTGTTGATTTAACGCTATAGTAATTTTATGATGCAATGTTTAGGTGTTATTGTATTGGACTGCATCATATTAATAATATTAATTGTAACAATAATAATAATAATCTGTAAAACCTTTTTCTTAATCCAATTTAAAAGTGCTTAGACAAAGAACAGAGAAGACAGTAATAAAAATACAATAAACAGTAAAATAGATCAATTTAAAAAATATAAATATATATATATATATATATATATTATATATATAATATAACTCCACTGAATGGATTCTAATGTCACTTGCATCTACAGATTATAGAGAGTTTAAAAAAAAAAAAAAGATAAGAGGGGATGAAATAAAGGTGTGAAAAACTCTCTCAAGGTCACTAGCAGACTAATGATTGGACTTACAGTACGTACAGTGCTCATGATGTTCACAATGTGTGCTGTCTGTAGATGTGAGTTCTTACTTTCTTCGACCACTAGAGGTCTCCCTAATTCCACTCAGCTCTGAATTCATCATCCTAATGACTGATCCCTCAGTGCCAACCACCCTCCCCCTCATAATGCCCCCGCCTCCTGCCCTCCATCCATTCTTCATTGAGGTTGCCTAGGGTGCCAGGTCACTCGGAGGTGAGGACATCAGCAGCTGCCACTCTCCTGGAGCACAGGCTGTACTGTAGTCCTCGCCCTCAGTACCGAACCCTCCTCAGCTACTCTCAGTCCTCGCTGAAAAAACAGAAAGGAGCTAAGCTTAGTACAGTACAGTACAGGAGGGTTGACTGTGTGACTGTACAGCTTTCAACCTCAACCCTCTCTTTGAAAATAGACTATTTTTCAAGGGGGAAAAAAATCGGGTGTATTCAATACTAATCCATGCTTGTCCTTGCTCTGTCTGCTTTGGAAACACTGAGACTGAGCCCCCCGACCGCTGGACTGGCTCCCAGGTCGCTGCTTGTTTGCTCCCGACTGCGTACAAGAGGAAGAATGCCCCTTGAATGCAGATGGATTCATTAGGTCTGAGTAACACCCTTCTCCTCCATCATGCTGACACAAACACATACACACTGTAACTGCTCTGGCTTTGCAAAAGGGAACAGTGAGTTCTGCAGCTCTGGACGCTCTCCACACACACACACACACACACAGACACACAGACACACAGACATGCATATACGTACACACAGTTGTCTCCAGTGTAAACAACACCATGCGGTTTCACTAAGGAAGATTAACTCAAATGCTGCTGGATCGTGTTCGGCCATTTTAGCCTAAACACATGGCCCATCCACATGTGTTTAGCATTTCGCTGGATCTCTTGAATGTAAGCAGAGGACAGAGACTGGCTCTTTGATGAGGTTTTTTCATGTTTAATGGAGGGGCTTACATTGACAGTCTTTCTTTGTGTCAGCAGTCTCAAGTCAAAATGCTTTCCTGGCTCAGGACAAAGCAAAACGGTGCCCTCATACTGATGTAATTGCAGTCCAAAAACTCAGCTTTTCCCCTTCAAAACCTCAAAGTCTGGAATGAGCACTGAACAATGGGGCTGCTACAAATGTCAGTAAACAAAACAGACATATCGTCACGCAGACAGACATCAATGTTTTTCCTCTTGATGGTTGTGTCAGCGTTAGAGTTTGGCTGTTTTCTGGTCAGATCAGAGCGTGAGGGAAGCCTGACACTGGGGGATATGTCAGACTGGCCCTCCTACCAGGCGGATTTGGGAGCTGTGTGTATGTATGTGTGTAGTGTGACAACTGGTCATGGGCTGTTGGTCACAAAGCCTCACCCCATCCTTGCTATGTTTGCTCCACTTCTCACACACAAGCACACACTGTGTCACCACACACATACACAAACAACTGTCCTGCGCACCTCCTACATATCTTGTACATACATACAAGTCATCCATCCCCTGTCACACACACTGGCAGACATGCACCCCCCACACACACTGCCTGCCTTGTTGGTCACCCGGCCGCTCCGACTCGGCTGGCTGCACTGCTGTCTCTCTGTAGTGACAGATGAGTGTGTGAGAAGCATTTCCTCCAGGCTCAGGGCTTACTTTCAAGACGGCTGCAAAACGATACAAGGAACCACACGCTAATGGGGTTGGAGAGCTGCAGTGAAGCCCTGAGTGTGTGTGTGTGTGTGTGTGTGTGTGTGTGTGTGTGTGTGTGTGTGTGTGTGTGTGTGTGTGTGTAATAGATGTAACACCCCACTCATTATGTTGCTCTGATGGGTCACTGTGCAGCCTCTTTATAAGGAGACCCTTATGGCGACATGTCTTATTATATCAACTGCTGAGATGGATGTTAATACCAGGCTGCGCTGTGCATGCTGCATGCTCTCTAGCCTGTACAGTGATGAGACGTGGTTGGTATTCAAAGTGTGTCTCATTGCATGGGCTAATTCTATTTAACCTGGTGAAGTCTGCTAGATGGTACGGTCAGAATGCCCCAGGGAGACCAGTATGTACCTCTGCTTTATTACCCACCTGAGGAGGCTCGCTCTCATGCACACTCCACTGTTTGCTATGTGTAATTTACTGGGCAGCCTGTGGGCCAGGCCTTCATCTGTAGGAAAGCGCGAATACAGCCTTGGCGCCAGTAATTGGACTTTAGAACTGATTGGGGAACTTGACTGACCCCCGGTAATGGATTTGAGTGAATAATTATTTGTAGTTATGGTTGGAAGATGATATCAGGGAGAGAGAGACCAATCCCACTAGTGTGACTCACCCCTGCCGCCAGAGCAGAACGCTGCCAGCACTCAATTAATGAAATCCAGCTGCTCAGACTCCCCACGTGTAGTGGCTGATCAAAAAAACACACAGGGGTCTGGTCAGAAAAAGGGTTATCTTCATCCAACCTTTCCCTTTCGCACAACTGGCAGCCTGTGGCCCATCACAATAGTGATTATAAAATCTTCTCCACTCCAGGTACAAGACATTAAGGTTGATAATGTCTCCATTATTTTTTAACTGCCTGTGGCAGTGCTCAGCACAGCCCATGGCAGCCATGTTAATGAGACCTCTCAAGATGGCAGGCAGCGCCTCCTCAGGACACAAAATGCAATCACTCTTAATCCAGCACTTTAATTGCTGGCCAAGCCTGCCTAAGTGAATTCAGCTGTTCCATCTCTGCAGGCGAGTGGCTGCACCTCGAGAATGCTCCAACATCATACTCGCAAAGATAAACTGAGCTTCAAAACAAATGGGAAGTGATGCAAGGTGGTCTGTTTTGTTAAAACTGAGGGTTATTTTTCTGGTCTGAGGGTGTCGGACGGATGCTAAGAACTCAGGAAGCACAAGTCAGATTTCCTCTTCTCTTCCCTCACTGCCTTTACGCATAATTTTTAGCTCTCTTCAGAGGCTTTAGACGGTAATATGCAGGGAGAACAGCAGCCACCTCCTTACTTTGCTCTCTTTTATCTCTCTCTCTTTGCTCCTTGATTGACCCACTTGCTCCTACATCATTATCCTCACCACTCTCCTCACTTAAATACATTTTTCTTTCCTCTCTTCTTCTCACTCTCCCGCTTTCATCCTGTCACCAGTCCTCCTGTCATATGTCCCTGTCCCCCCTCTCCTCCTCTCCCTCCGTGTGACCCCTCGTTGCCCTCTTGCCAGTCCCTATTATTTCTGGCTGCCCAGTGGCCTGGTCAGGCTGGTGCTCCGGGGCTCCAGGCAGCCCGTGTTATGACAGGTAACACTGGGCCGCACACTCTCTCCGGTAACATGTGGAGGTCAGCCTGTCATACCTGTCCACAGCTCCACTGTGTGCACACACGCACATGTGCGCACACACAAATGCCATGATTCGCTGTGTATGGATAACTGCCAGACAGCCCTGGCCATAACCTTAGATTCAGCAAAAGTGAGCGATGAGGTGCAGTGGAGTAGAAATACATCTTTCCCCGTTCTGTTCCTTTGTGCTTGTGAAACAATGTCTTTTTTTCTAAAGGTCTTACATGATGTGTTGTCTGTACAGCCTTGGCAACCAGTAGAAATGCTGTAGCTGTTCCTGTTTAGCACAGAGGAGGAGGATTTAACTGGATAGTGGCTGTTAACTACCGCTAGACTCCTCTCTCTCCTGGCATGGCCTGTTCCACGTGTTAATGACCACTCACAGTTGCTGCCCTGAGGGGACCGCAGGACAGTCAGCCAACATCAGACCCTCACAGCACCTCCAAGACCATCTGCTCAAACAAGAGAAAATATGTTCCGCATGTTATTTGTCTTCTGCATCCATTGTTTTTGGACTGTAAAAGGAGCCGCCAAGTTACAATTTGTTTCATTCATAACAATTTTTAATGGGATGGGATTGCTTCAGCAGAGGGTCCAAGCTTGTTTCCCACATGCGTTTCCTGCTCATGATGTCTCATTTCTATCCAGCTGCCCTCTATCAACTAGTGAATAGCCAAGTTTTGTAAGGTTCAGGGCCAGTAATGAGAACAGTCATCCTCTACCCGACCGAACAAGCTCTATCCACCCTGGACAAGATGGTAGCGCCCCAGTAGTCGATCAGCAGTTTTTGTTACCGTGGCATGTTCCTGGCTCCTCGTCTGATCCAGGGCAATGCCCCACACTACCAGGCCTGTGAGGGCCAAGGGGCCGGCATGGGTTTGTCACGCCAGGTTGACATTTCGGGGAACTTTGCCAGGACACCACAGCACATTTCGTCCTCCTGGACAAGTGGTGTGGGAGCAAACGTGTCAACTCGGGCAGATGGGCAGGCGTCAGTGCCAACCTCACTGGACCATACCGGACCGCTGGCCTGGCAACTGTCCGCCAGCCAGCCAGACGTAGCGCTTCCTGGCACATAGTGAAGGGGCAGGTGTCTCCCTCTAGCAGCGAGCTCTACGAACATGTGTCTACATACTGTCTTTGTGCCTGTGTGTGTGTGTGTGAGACAGTAAAAAAAGGGCAAACCATAAAAGTTACTGCAACATACGTATGTACATGTAACTGATTTTGAAGTTCAGGACAGCCGACACTAAAAGTGTCATTTAAACAGACTGTGCTAAGAAAGCATGGAAAGATCAAAAACGAAGCCGAACTGAAGCCAAACCACTGTTCTTTAATTTTCAAGCAACCCTCTCATTTTGATATCATGAATGTCTAGGCTCGCAAGTACTAGAATGAAGTGAGATAAGCAGACTGCTGTGTCTTTACTTTTATGCAACTCTTTACTCTGAAAACTATTTTACCTGAATGTGTGTCTGGTGAGAAAGCAGCACAACTGTTACAGCATTTTGACCCATGCAGCCCTTATTACGTATATGGACTAGCAACAGTTGCTTACATATTCACAGATCTATTAAATTATCCGGAGGGCCACAAGAAGTAGTTGGTATAGCCATACAACACCACACTGTCAAGAAAAGGATAAAAGGTAAATAAAATCAAAACTGCCAATATTCATCATAACTCAGAATCCAAAAATTTGAACATACAAAATATAGTACTACAACAACATCTATATTACTGATCCAGACTAAATTAAAATATACCAGCAGTAAGCAAGTCAATGTGCAAGATTTTTCACTTTTATTAAAGCAACGTTTTAGAAAAGCAACCTTAAATACGGGCCAAGGACCATTGCGGCATAAACCTGACATTGCAGAAATCCAGTATTTTTAATGCTTGATTTTAATTTTACAAAATGGGTCTGTGAGAATCCTCACTTTAGGAAAATGACCAATAAAAACAGCCATTTCCATTTCATTTTATTTAAAACTACAAAATCTGGACATACATTTCAAATTTTAACATCAATTTTGTGAATTTGTTTTCATGTTTAGGCTGCACATTGTCTGCAAT
Organism: Seriola lalandi dorsalis; assembly: GCF_002814215.2. Lineage (NCBI taxonomy): Eukaryota > Metazoa > Chordata > Actinopteri > Carangiformes > Carangidae > Seriola > Seriola lalandi. The sequence goes on from NW_019524787.1 coordinate 673,820, forward strand.
GAAAGTCTTTGGAACTGCTGAAGAGAGCCAGTCTTGTGCTGGCAGGCGGCAGCGTGATAGAGCAGTAGCAGCAAAGCTGCGACGGACCGAGGGGCCGGGAAGTTGGCGGTTGGCTGACCGGAGGAGGCCCAGAATACTCGGCGCAACACGGGAAATGAGCTTAGCACCGTGCCCTTATGAGTGAGTACCGTGCCCTGGGCATGACTGTGCATGACTGTATGGCCTTATAAATTCAGTGACTGCTGCCGTTCTTATTCCCAGTGACCCAAGGAGGATTGTTGACGGCGGTAGCGGCCTAGCAGAACAAGCCCCCCAGCGCTGTCCCCTACCGAGTTGGGTTCGACCCCCCCTTCCATCTACAACCTCTAAGAACGACCAAGTCCCTGCTCCCCATGATCCGCAGCTAAGCTAAGGGACTTCTTATGGAGTTTTAGTTTGTTTTTTTAGGGATTTTAATGTGGTTTTGTTACTGTTTTTAGCTCTTTGATTAGTATTATGAAAGCCTGGCCTCTGTGATTTTAAATCTGTGTAATAAATATTGTTAATGCTCTTTCTTAGTCCGTGCTTCCTTGGTTGCCACATCCTTGCACCTGATTTTAAGAACTTGGTTTTATTGTGGGTTTATTTTTAACTTTTTATGTATACCCACGTGCCTCACAAGTGCATCTACGCATTTGTTTGGATGTGCCCATATATTTCATACAATTTCATTATCTGTGGTAGCATGCACCTGTGCTTATGCATGGGTTAAGCCTATGTTTTGCTGCACATCTCAGCCAGGCCTGCTACAAGGGAGGGCCATTAATCTTAGCTAAATCAAATAAATCAAGTGCACTTTAGAAAAGAGCTGTCAGTGTAATTGTTGTGATAGCCATTCCCTAGCTACTCCAGGAGGAGCTCTATTGAAAATTGTGCCAGGGAATGCACACTCACCGCCATCCAAAAAACTGTAAGGGCTCTAAGAAAAGATACAGCTGAGGCTGCCCTCTGAATGAAGACATCTGAAGCTTCCCAGTAACATGATGAGCGCTGCTGAGAGTGATGAGATTGAAGTTTGCAGCCATGTTTTTGCCACAGAATCCATCATAGTGGGATGCTCGAACAAGGCCACAGCAGTCTAGTGGGCTTGTCTTTGTGTTTGATCTTACCCAAAGTTAAATGTGACCAAACACCCCTAATGCTCTGCTCTGCGGTTGGCACTGCCGTTAAATGATTTTGCTGAAGAGAAAGCCACTGCGGTGTTAAAACATCAAACCTAATCTTCAGCTCCATCCTGTATGTCTGTGCAGAAAGAGCACAGTTTGGTATTTACATTTAAAAGAATGCTAAGCCCTTTCAAAGAAACCATATTGGTGGTTGCAGGGATGAGACAGAGGAGATAATGGGGATGGAAAGAGCAGCATGTGAAAAGGCTGTGCTGCCCTCGGCTTCCCTCTCAACCAATGAGGGTTAAATGACTATCTGGGCACCTTGGCAACCATTTCTGTGCTGCTGCTTCTTCCTGTAATTTGACCGTGAACTGGATGAACAGGCTGCACTCATCAGTCAAACATGCCTTTAGTTTTCTGTCAAAAATAACCAATCTGTTTGATCTCACTGGAACAATTTGTTTTGTTATGTTTCAGACCTTGTTTTTTGTTGTTTTTTTTTTTTTTACCATTCCCTTTTATTGTTTACTTTATTACAAATACCCTCTCCTACAACTTAATTACAAATATTACAATACAATTATTTCTTCTATATGTTTCTAAAGGTTCCAGCAGATGGTGCCAAACTGTATGTGTTTGTGTACAAAAGTGGGTGTTTGTGTATGTGTTTATGTCTTTAAGTGTGTGTGTTCTTGAGAGATGCAGAGAGCCTCCTGTCACTCACCTTAACATCAGGTATCACACTAACCAGCAGGGAGGAGCAGGACAAAAGGGTTTTAGATAAAAGATTATACTGTGTTTATTCAAGGTCTCAGAAAAATGCATTAAGATCAGAAGTGCAGCAGTTTCGCAGATGAAGGGCCAGGGTAGTAGAAGGCCTATATTGTCCCTATTAATAAATGCAACCTATTCTGTTGAGGAGACATGGCACAACAATAAGCCTCCATCCCAAACAAAACCTGACTACACGCAAGAGATACAAAGTAAAAAGTAACATAAAAGGTTAGAAAATGTGAAAAAAATATGATAAGACATGGATGGATCGATCTCTGTTAATTTGTTTGACCCACTCTCTTCACAAATGAGAATGGATGGAGGGATTCCTGATGCCCTGATTGGAAGATGGATGAGTGTGCAGCTATGGCTTTAATTGATTGAAGACAGGAATTCAGTTAGGGATAATTGAATCATGGAAATCATTAAAAGCTCAAGTGCATGAGATAATTAGGAGAGCTAACCAGGTTGTAATCAACCCTCAGTACAAATCTTTAAGATGCAGACTAAAAGGAGCATATTATCCTGCAAGACTTAAGGTTTCATGACATTTGGAGTAAAACATCAATTCATTCTTTTCACATAAAAGCACATTTATGTGCTTTGAAGCTGCTTTTTTGGGTGACTCAGATCATGTTTATTAATAAATGAATGCTCTGTTTTAATATTTCCGTTTACTTTTGGCTAATTGGTCTCCAGGCCGGTTTTCCCCGCTACAGATTCCCAGGGTCAGCCGGGGGTCAGCGTTCTACTTCATTACTCCATCCAGGGGAATGAGGAGCCTGATTAGTTTGGGCTTGACCTTGGGCTATTCTGTTAAGCTCTCTCCAGCTAAATCTCCCCACTTCAAATCTCTGCAGACCCAAATCATTGAAATCATTGCAGTGAAAAAAAAAAACAAGTGTGTGTGTGTGTTGATATTTCACCTAGTTGTATTTGAGCAGGGAGATTTTACTTGCAAGATGCTGGGGGTGGGCGATATCTTTAGGTTCAGTGTCACAGGAGATGTGAATGAAGTGCAGCACCGACTGTTACCAATAGAAACCAAGTAACCTATGGCTGGTGACTGTCATAGAATGCCATGGTAACAGCGGAGCCTAACAACAGGGGAGTTGGCTTGTGTCCTATCTGTTTCAAAGACATGATCATACTTAAGTAGAGTTGCTCTCCCTCTGCCCATAACCATCCTCCTCCTCTTCCTCCCCTTCCTCTCTCTCCTATAATGTGTTTGTCATCCAGTTGGAGTGGCCAAGTACTAGCTTTATATTTGAGGCAGCAGCCAGCAGGGGGGTATGATCTGTCCCCCCTGCTGATTCAGACTGCCCTAAGTCTGGATATGCCAGGTAATCCCTCCCCCTCCTCCCCCAAAAACACCCCCCGCAGTGCTTCCTGAATCAGATTGCTGCTGACCCCCACTGAGTGATGTCTCACCCTAGAGAATGGGGAACAGGCACAGCGGGGGAGTGGGCAGGCAGTGATGCTATGCCCCTGGGCTGGGCACCAAACATGCATGTAAATACATGTCCCACCATGCTTGTCCAACCCAACTCAAAGCGGCAAGTGACTGACAAGCCACACAGGCCTGCAGATCTTCTCTAACTGCTGCTCTCCTAGGTGTGCCTCTGTTGTGGATTGTCTTTCACTTGCTTTTTTGCACACACTTGTACGTGACATCTTTGTTTTTGGCTTGCACTTTGCATAAAGCAGCCTGTGCAGACTTGTACAACCTCTACACGCTATTAAGGACTGAATAAACATGGAATTTCATATTTACCGATTCATTTCAGTGCCTAATTTTTCAAAGATGAATAGATTTACAAATCAACAAGCAGCCTCAGCAGAGCCTTATTCTGCGTAGTTTTATCCCTGGCTTCAACCCATGCCAAATCGATTCCAGAGGTCATTTTCTTCCTTCATTTTCTCTTTCCCGTGCACCAGTGGTCCTGCTCTGCAGCCCGCACTGAAGACTGTCTATGGCAGGACTTGGTGTGTTTATTTTCTCTGTTGGAGCAAAAAAAAAAGGAGATCTGTCTCCACTTAGCAAAGCCTCAGCTCCTTCACAGGCTAAAATCTTGATGGTGGAAGGAGGGGCAGTGAGGAGGGGGAGTCTTGGAAGTACTGATGTTGAGTGAAGCCTGCATGGAGTTTAATTTAGAAAAGAAAAATGAAAGGGCAGAAAAAAATGAGGAGGAGTGTTGAATGAGGGGCAAAAGGAGAGATTCTGTGTGATAGAGAGATATATATGGTGAGATAAAGGGAAAAAATAAGAGTGAAGTATATGTAGGGAGCAAAATAGAGAGAAAAAGAGACACAGAGAGAGAGGCCAGGCAGCTGGGAGCTCCCACAGACACGCACTTCTGTCTAAGCAGCTTTCCTCTCAGGGCAGGGTCACGGCGGGTCATGGCGGGATTACACTTTTGGCAAACAAGAGGGAGCTCCTCTCTCACAAAGCCGTGCACGACTCCCCCATGACTCTCAGCAGCTGTAATAAAGCCAAGGCAGCCTGAACCTACAAACAAAAAGCTAACACGCTATCGATCGACAGCGGCCAACTTTCGTGAGGTGGTGTCGAAAGGTCGACATTGTGCAGACAGCTCGGGCCAGGGTGAAGGGCTATTATTGGGATAAGGGAAAACTCTGGCGTTTGGTCCTATCACAGAAATTCCTCACTTAGTTGACAATTTCACCAAACTGTGAGAGCAGGAATGGAGTTATTGTTATTTGGCAAATGAAGAAAAACAGCCCCCGTGTACAGTGTGATATTCCAATCATAAAATCCAAATGAGGTTTTCTATCCTTTCAATCAATAGCCATCCCCTGCAGTGCCTGCATGTCTCTTCACTTCCTAATCAACACTTCCACTCGTAGGGAGGTCAGCTGAGCAGGCGCACAGTGCCCCGAGCGCTGCTTTGAACTTAATTAAGCAGCTTTAAACACAGCCGAAAAGATTCATTAATACACAGGCAAGATGAGCAGCTAGATGAGAACATGGCCTCTCAACAGAAGAGATTCGGCTTCGGATGGCTGTTGAACCCACATGGGTCAACATTGAGGGCACAGTGATGGAGGTCCCGCAAGGACTGCCAAATCCTTTAGATTTGATAAGGTTCCTCTACAACTCTTCCTCTTTTTTGCTGCTAAAACCTCACTCTAACTTATATAAACCCTGTGACTGAGACGATGTGTATGTGGAGACATAAACAGCAAAATTATCTGTGAGCACAATGCGAAAAACGCCATGATTGAAAGAGAGAGAGAGAGCAGTACAGATGGAGGTGTTCATGTGCCTGGAAGGCTGCAGCATACCACCAGGGTGCTGTGAGGCAGGGCCTGTTAAAGGAGAGCTCCAGACCAAGGTGTTCTATAGCTCGGGGGCTAACGGTGATAAATGAGTCCCTTAATGTCGGCAAACACTTTATCTCTGCTTCATCTGTTTTCATTAGGCAGGGCCAACCTTTGGCTGGGCGAGAACGTGCTGTAACTTTCATTACTACAACACAGAAAGGAGAGGGAGAGAGACCTCCCATTGGTCTAATAAAAACACTAGCTAGACACCATGACAGATCCTATTCCTTATTATTATGATGGCACGCCACTGTTATAAGTTAGACAATGCTATGTCCCTCAAAGCTGATCAGTGCTTTTCCTTAACTCGTGTCTCTGTCTCTGAGTGATATTTGCTCTTTTCTGCATCTCTTACAGGTGTGGAACCTCTTTTGATCTTTTTTTTCAGTCCTCATCTTATGTCTGCCATTGCTGCTATCTCTGACAAGATTATCGACTTGGTACCAGTGCCTTTGTATTCCTTGTTAAGTTGTAATGGAGGACTTTATTTTATTGTTGTTACATTCTCACCACAAGCATTTAGTGGCTGTTCTGGAGCTTTGGATAATATTTCATTGTCTTTTTCAGCAGATGGAGTTTGCCCAGTTCTCACTGATTTGTAGATGTTTTGAATTTCTCTTTAATTCACTGAGTTCTTGGCCCTGTTGGTTTAAGGGCTGAGGCTCAAAGTTCATTTGTGATCCTAAAAACAGCAGTTGAGGAACTGTCTTATCACATTTATAGTGGTACTCTGTGTAAATTGAAATGAATTATTAGATAAATGCTGACCTTTTTAAATATGCTGATCTTTTTGGGGTTGGTCATTCGCTACTTCAGTTTAATTGTTTATGGATTTTCAGTGTGTTGTACCATAATCTCGTATCTTTGGAGGTAGATTTGTTTCAATATTATTTGTGTGAACAGATCGAAATGTGTAATCTGTAAATATAAAACACCTTCCACAAATACAAAAAATTAAATAATCGGCAACAGCGGTTATACGATATGACGTGACAGGACCTGGTTATGGTCTTTGATAGTATGGCTGTTGATATTTGTTTTGTTAAGAAATAACATATCAAAATAACGTATTTATTGTTCATTGTTAATATTTAGGCTAAACTACCGTTAACTACTAAACCTGCACCTGTTCCGACAGTAATCATTCATGTTGCTGACTGTGGGATTTAAAGCAGGGTGCTGTATTTTTTACACTGTGATGATGATGAAGATACATTGTTAATAGACCACATTTCATACCCATCCAACCTGTAAAGAGATAACTGGTGTCATTTCTTTACCAATGAGTTTATTGTAATCATCCAGTCCATTTCTGAGACAAACATTGAGACAAATCTACCTCTATAGAAATCCCATTCATAATTTTTACACAATGACAATTCAACTTTCATGAACGTTTCTGGGCCTTTGCAGATCATAACATTAGTGTGTATGTGGCCGAATGTTCACAGCTAGAGTGAGTGACATCACACACAGTGGAGAGAAGCTGTTCCACTGCTCTGAAAGATTTCTGTTGAGCTCTTCCTCATAGCCACAAAGTTTACAATAACACCAAATACTGCATATCACAGTGGATCTTTGTGTCATTTATGCCCTGGTAAAACTAACAGCTGCCACTGCCCCAGACAGAAAAACAAGTGGCAAGGAAGTGACATCCTAACTGACGACCTGCTTTGATGAGAGGACTAATAGTTTACATTTTCATTTGCATTTTGACCCCAAAAGAGTTTAGTTATATGTAAATGTAAATGCAATGGACTGTGGCCCCTGTTTGCTTATTATATTTGAATATTGTCACTGTAGAGCAGGTTAAGTAGCTTTTCAATTTTCATTTTAATATAGTCATAGAACGCCCATAAGTATGTGAAAATGAAAATGCAAATTGGATTGCTGCATTTTCTTTGACATTTTAAATTTGATTTATTTTGCTGTGCTGAAGAGCAGCAAGAGAACAGGTGTGCCAACTGGGCAGCTCACAAAGGTGCCTTGAGTTTCCTTTTTTATGTTACGGTCTGCTGGGGAAGCAGTATGTCAGACATGAACACAAGGAGACTGGACAAGATGGTCAAAAAGAATGGATCTGTGCTCAAGATGACAGGTCATAGTATGGTAAGGCACAAAAACAATATAGTATAGTAAAGAATAGAAGATGTCATAAAAAATGTCATAGAATATTAAGAAATTTGAATCGTATTAGTATGGTAAGTCATAAAAATGACATAGTATAGTAAGGCATAAAAAGTCATAAAAACGTCACAGTATAGTAAGACATAAAAAGTCATAGTATAGTAAGGCATAAAAAGTCCTAAAAACGACATGGTATAGTAAGGCATGAAAAGTCATAAAAACGTCAGAGTATACTAAGGCATAAAAAGTCATAGTACAGTAAGGCATAAAAAGTTATAAAAATGACATAGTATAGTAAGGCATAAAAAGTCATAGTATAGTAAGGCATAAAAAGTCCTAAAAACGACATGGTATAGTAAGGCATGAAAAGTCATAAAAATGTCACAGTATACTAAGGCATAAATAGTCTTAGTATAGTAAGGCATAAAAAGTCATAAAAACAACATAGTTTGGTAAGGCATAAAAAGTAATAAAAAAGTCATAGTATAGTAAGGAATATAAAGTAATAAAAACGTCATAGTATAGTAAGGCATAAAAAGCCATAAAAACGTCATAGTATAGTAAGGCATAAAACGTCATAAAAACGTCATAGTATAGTAAGGTATAAATAATCATAGTATAGTAAGGCATAAAAAGTCATAGTATAGCAAGACATAAAAAGTCATAAAAACGTCATAGTATAGTAAGGCATAAATAGTCATTGTATAGTAAGGCATAAAAAGTCATAAAAACAACATAGTTTAGTAAGGCATAAAAAGTCATAAAAACGTCATAGTATAGTAAGGCAAAAAAAGTCATATTATAGTAAGGAATATAAAGTAATAAAAACGTCATAGTATAGTAAGGCATAAAAAGTCATAAAAAAATCATAGTATAGTAAGGAATAAAAAGGCATAAAGAGTCATAGTTTAGTAAGGCATAAAAAGTCATAAAAACGTCATAGTATAGTAAGGCATAAATAGTCATTGTATAGTAAGGCATAAAATGTCATAGTATAGTAAGGCATAAAAAGTAGTAAAAACGTCATAGGATAGTAAGGCATAAATAGTCATTGTATAGTAAGGCATAAAATGTCATAGTATAGTAAGGCATAAAAAGTAATAAAAACGTCATAGTATAGTAGGGCATAAAATGTAATAAAAACGTCATAGTATAGTAAGGCATAAAAAGTCATAAAAACGTCATAGTATCTTTGGCATAAAAATGTCAT